>NW_021835634.1:5000-15000 GCF_006345805.1 Octopus sinensis
ATGCCAGCATGGAAAACAGACGTTAAACGATGAGGATGATGATGATGATGATGATGATGATACGTATACATCATCATCGTCATGATCATCATTGCGTGTCCGTTTTCCATGCTGGCATTGGTTGGACGGTTTGACCAAGAATGGTAAGCCAGAGAGCTGTGCCAGGCTCCAGTCTGATTTGGCCTGCAACAGCATCATTTATATCATAAGTTCATTCGAATGAAGTATGAACGTCACGCTTCATATCTCCTCTAACATTCACGTTTTAGCGAATATCCTACTCATGAAATATCCTACTTATGTGTTTCAATTAATATTAAAATGAAGCAGGATTAAAAGGGATTTTGTGAAATTAATTAACATTTTGTTTGTTAAGCTAGAGTCTGAAACTTAACAACGGACAAATATATACATATGTATATACCTTTATATATATATATATATATATATATATATATATATATATATATTTGGTAAAAACGGTAAGATAACAAAAGAAAGAAAGAGACCTCAATATATGTAAATAGAGGACATTTATCTGTAAATTAATATGTGACCATTATTCAATAGCCAAGATAAAACTCTGAGTTTTTCAGATAGCCAGATAACTGAAGAGATGGCGTTGTGGATTTCCACTTCGGCATCCGAAACTCAGAGTTTTATCTTGGCTATTGAATAATGGTCACATATTAATTTACAGATATATATAATATATATATATATATATGTATGTATGTATATATTTGCCCTTTGTTATGTTTCAGATACTAGCTTAACAAACAAATATATATATATATTTACACATATATATGTATTGGAGCCTGGCACAGCCTACTGGCTTGCCAGTCCCCAAATCAAACTGTCCAACCCATGCCAGCATAGAAAATAGATGTTAACGATGATGATGATGATAGATAAATATATATAATATATATATGTATATAAGAGATAATGGTGTCATTGAGACCCAAAGGTGTCAGGTAATGCTGAATAAGTGCTATAGACAGACCATAGTTAAGTTCCAGATTTGGTAATTTTGTGAATAAGAAGTTCAATGTTGGTTCTATGTCAGTGTGTATATGTTCTATGTCAGCATTCTTATATATATACATACATATGCACACACATATACACACAGCATATAATATACATATATATATATACATGCATATATGTATACATGTACATTCATATATACATATATATATACATGCATATATGTATACATGTACATTCATATATACATATATATATATATATACTTACACATATATTTTTGTGTATGTATGTATGTATGTATTATGTATGTATGTATGTATGTATGTATGTATGTGTGTATGTATGTGTGTATGTAACTTGGTGTATTAAGATAATGTTTGGAACATAAATTTGAACAAAAGATTCTTGCATTGAATTAATATGGGAGATTTTAACTTAAGTATGAACACAAAAATGGACGGTTTTGTTATATAGAAACAGAGGGTGTTGTGTAGTTCAGAAGTTAAATTACAGACTTTTATAACAAATAACAATAAAGCTATTATTACATTTCATTTACATAATTACAAACATTATTAAATGTCTAAACATATGGGGTGAATTGATGTTAACAAAATAATAATATTTCAGATTAATTAATCTTATCTTTAGAGAATAACTTTTCACATTTTCACACCTACACTGTGTTTCAATGACTTTTATCTCAACTCATCATCAGCTGCCTCATTCTTAGAAGTGTGTCTGTATATAATCAACACAAGGATCAAAGGTCCCCACTGAGCCAGAGGTTAACCCCTTGACAACGGCTGCTGCCAGTATGCGATCACACTTTTGCTTGCCTACCCGTGGTTAACATAAATATATGATGTAGAGCTGCCCCACATCTATCACTGACATTTTAGCGGCTGACATATATTTATGTTCGCTATCATGTATTTTATCACTTGTGGTGCACATGCTCGCCATCCCGTGCATTATCTTAGCTATCAAAGGTTACGTTCAAGTCATGAGACTAGCAGTAGACCAATGACATGTGGATACTTTACATGCATAATACCGTGTTTTGAGTTGTACCACACGCAAGCTATTTTTTTAGCTGAAAGCAGTTTTTGCACAAACTTTGGAGACACACGTCTTATACTCAAATCTTCAATGATAATGGACGGAACTGAATCATAACTAATCTGCACATCCTCTGGTAACTCATGGATGGTGATTCGACAATTTCCCTTCACAGCTGCACGAGAATAACTCATGCATATCATATTATGATAAATAGCTTCGCATAGTTCGTTTTCATAAATCGGTAGATGAAAATGTATGACGCTGTGTTATTGTAACGGTGGACGTAAATAGATGTGAGCTCGTTGGCACTTGTGTGTTTGTGTGGCCTTATTAGATAAAAAAAATCGGAGCAGTGTCTCGCATGCTTCGGGTAATACCGGCGTCAAGGGGTTAATAAGGTCAGTTTCCTGAACTCTCTGGCAGAGGCACATGGATTAGTGGTTGAGGTGTTGGACTCATGATCATCATATTGTGGTTTCAATTCCTGGACCAAGCAACACATGTTTTGGGCAAAATGCTTCATTTCACTTTGCCCTGGTGCACTAAGCTGGCGAAAATGAGTAATTCTGTGACTGACCGATGTCCCATCCAGGTGGAAAATATATATACCATGAAACTGAAAAACCAGCCCTTATGAATCAGTATAACTTAAGAAAGTTCTTTTGTGGAAGCACGTGGCTTAGTGGTTAGTGTGTTGGACTCCCGATAGTGAGCATTATTTACATTATTTACATTTGACTGATATTTGCCCTCATCTTGTTTGTTGTTAACATGTTTCGGCTGATATACTCTCCAGCCTTCATCAGGTGTCTGGGGAAATTTTGAACCTGGGTTCTCATTCCCAAGGTATTTTTCGTTGTTATTTTTATTATTATTATTATTATTATTATTATTATTATGTTGTTGTTGTTATCATCATCATTATTATTATTATTATTATTATTATTATTATTATTATTATTACTACTACTACTCAGGTCACTGCTTGGAATCGAACTCAGAATCTTGGGTTTAGTAGCCCGCGCTCTTAACCACTACATCATATGCCTGTGGGCATATAGCATGGTGGTTAAGAGCACTGGCTAAGAACCCCAAGATTCTGAATTCAATTCCACGCTGTAACCTGAACAACAATAATAACAATAATAATAATAATGATGATCACATCGAAACATACCTTAGGAATGAGAACCCAGGTTCGAAATTTCCCCAAGACACCTGATGAAGGCTGGAGGGTATATCAGCCGAAACATTGTGTTAACAACAAACAAGATGAGGACAAATATCCGTTAAATGTAAATAATGTACATTATTCCTCATCTCTTAAATATAGAACTGTATCATGATAGTGAGATTATGGTTTCGATTCCTGGACTGGGCGATGCATTGTGCTCTTGAGCAAAACACCTCATTTCACATTGCTCCAGTCCACTCAGGTGGGAAAAAGTGAGTAATCCTGCAATGGACTAGCATCCCATCCAGGTGAGGAATGTATATACTACTGAAACCAGTAAACCAGCCCTTATGAGTCGGTGTGACTGAAAGAGGTAACTTTACTTTTTTACCTTACCTGAGCTTTGTGGTGCATAAGTTCCCCTCCTGGATGGGACATTGATACACTGCAGGATTATTCATTTTTGTTGGCTTAATGCAATATGAAAAGAAGTGCTTTGTTCAAAAGCACAACACACTCTCAGGTCCAAGAATCAAAACCACAATTTTATTATCAAGAATGCAACACCAAAGTCGGCGAGCTGGCAGAAATGTTAGTACACCAGGCAAAATGCTTAGCAGAATTTCATCTGTTTTTACGTTCTGAGTTCAAATTCCACCAAGGTCGACTTTGTCTTTCATCCTTTCGGGGTCGATAAATTAAGTACCAGTTATGCACTGGGGTTGACATAATCGACTTAATCCGTTTGTCTGTCCTTGTTTGTCCTCTCTGTGTTTAGCCCCTTGTGGGTAGTAAAGAAATAGGTATTTCATCTGTCTTTATGTTCTGAGTTCAAATTCCGCTGAGGTCGACTTTGCCTTTCATCCTTTCGGGGTCGATTAAATAAGTACCAGTTACGCACTGGGGTCAATATAATCGATTTAATCCATTTGTCTGTCCTTGTTTGTCCCCTCTGTGTTTAGCCCCTTGTGGGCAGTAAAGAGATAAAAATGCAACACCCTTACCACTATGCCACATGTCTCCATGTATGTCCATAATGCCAGACTGGATCCGAACTTTGATCTTTTCTTTCTAAATGAAAGGTAGCTGAAGGCTTTGGACTACATAACTTACGTATAATCCTAGTCTGGTATTATAAATCTCTCCAGGAATAGGATAAACTAGTGCCAATCGAAGTTTAAGCTGGTTGGCATGCAGTGTCCTTTTTTCACTCTTTCCCACTTTCATTGGTTTTAGTTGCAGAACCGCAGACATAATGGAGAACTTTCTAGAAGTGTTTCGGTAATCAAATCAATCTTGATTATTATGTTTTTATATAGATATACATACATACATACATACATACATACATACATACATACATACATACACACACACAGACACACACATACACCCCCCACACACACACACATATATATATATATATGTCACTGAAGAGAATAATGGCATTAATCACCACCAGTATTACTAGAAATGAGAGTCAAAACAACTAAATAGCCCACAAAAGCACTATCTTAGAAGAAGAAGAAGAAGAAGAAGAAGAAGAAGTAATAATACAAACAAACAAATAAATAATTAACTAAACAAAAACAGAACTCTTAATTATAAAAATAAAAAAAGAAATTTTTACAAATCATTAAAAAATAATTTCTACAAATCATACCAATAAAATGGTAATAGTAAAGTGACGAATAATTTGGGTAATAAAATGATAATAAAATAAATTTTAAAATATCATTAAAAGAAAAAATCTGAAATAAAATAAAGAAAATCTGATTAATAATTCATAAAAATATAAATCACAACAATAAAAATCAAAAGAAAGAAAAAAGAAAAATATTAAAATTTATAAAAGAAGCAATAAATCATAACAATAAAACATGAAATAAAAACCATCAAAATAATAATAATAATGATGATGATGATGATAATAATAATAATAATAATAATAATAATAATAATAATAATAATAATAATAATAATAATGATGATAATAATAATAATAATAATGATAATAATAATAACTATGAGTTTCTTTGCCCTAGGAGTCGGGAAGACACTCGGCAAGAAATGGAAGCAAATTTGAAAGAAGAAGAAAAAAAGAAAAATAATAATAATAATAATAATAATAATAATAATAATAATAATAATAAATGCCCTGATGCAGTACCAGACAGTCGCTCTCATGGCTTCTGATCATAACTGGTTAGAAGTGTTATCATGTACATTATTTTGTCTTAGTATAGAATATGGGCTACAGCAAATATTCTGTTCAATACCACAGATTTGCTTCTCAGTTGTTTGACCATAACCAGTTGAGCATGTCCCTTAGTGGCTGACGATATGTGCATCTCTGACCACGAGCAGAAGTAGTTGAGGAGCATCAAACCCATGTGTTGAAAGGAATTCTTGGAGGTTTGGATAATTCACCATTAGAAACATGGGTGGTTCGTTCAACATCCTTAAACAATCTTTATTCAGGGACCTTTTGAGCAGGATGGGCTACTCAACCAGAAGAAAATTTTAACTGGGCCCCACCTGCAATTGTTAATCATGATATGAGATCACCATGTCATGCACATATGGTTATGATGTATGTACCTGGTGTACCCTTATCAGACGAGTAGTCATGATGGGTATACTGGGCTTTTGTATTTTACTCCAGTGTTACTTTGATGGCATGCACTGCTCTCTCACTCATTCAATAATAATAATAATAATAATAATAATAATAATATAATAATAATAATAATAATAATAATAATAATAATAATGTTTTCTTTATTGGCCACAAGGGCTGAACACAAAACAAATAAGGATAGTTCAACAAAAGGGACAAGTGGGATTTGGCACGACATCATATATAAAATAGATAACAATAACAGTTAACAATAAATTAAATAATAAAGATTCCCCAAATTGGAGGTTGTCCTCACAAAAACAGCTGAGGAACTCCATACATCCTGGTCACCTTGACCACCAGGGACACATCAGCAGCTGCATCTCTCCTCAACTCTTCCGGTTTATGGGTGAATGTTCAAAGTTGGCCCATTCACACGGACCATCCTCACCACATTTCTCCGTCTTTTAACAAAAAGATTGGTGAGTGGGGGCAGTACTTCCATCTCCACCCTCACTTTCCTTTTCAAGAAGAACTGGAAAATGTCGATGAGGACTTGGCTGAAGAGGATGGTATCTGTCATCAGACCTTTCAACCTTGTCCACCACATTACCTTCAAAAACACAAACCATATTAAAAGGAAACTCAGTACTGTGAAAAACATGACAAAGTAAAGTATTACATGATGAATATCATACAAGGACCATCAATGGTTGGCAGCATCTCAACTTAAATTAAAAACAGAGGGTATCATTATTGCAGCTCAAGATCATTATTTGACCGCCAGAAAATGCTAAGCAGTTAAGGCAGTGAGCTGGCAGAAACATTAGCATGCCGGGCGAAATTCTTTTCAGTATTTTGTCTGCCACTATGTTCTGAGTTCAAATTCCGCCGAGGTCGACTTTGCCTTTCATCATTTCAGGGTCGATTAAATAAGTACCAGTTAAGCACTAGAGTCGATATAATCGATTTAATCCGTTTGTCTGTCCTTGTTCATTCCCTCTGTGTATAGCCCCTTCTGGGTAGTAAAGAAATAGGTATTTTGTCTGCCGCTACGTTCTGAGTTCAAATTCTGCCGAGGTCGACTTTGCCTTTCATCCTTTCGGGGTCGATTAAATAAGTACCAGTTACGCACTGGAGTCGATATAATCGACTTAATTCATTTGTCTGTCTTTGATCATCCCCTCTGTGTGTAGCCCCTTCTGGGTAGTAACGAAATAGGTATTTTATCTGCCGCTACGTTCTGAGTTCAAATTCTGCCGAGGTCGACTTTGCCTTTCATCATTTCAGGGTCGATTAAATAAGTACCAGTTACGAACTGGGGTCGATATAATCGACTTAATCCATTTGTCTGTCCTTGTTTGTCCTCTCTGTGTGTAACCCGTTGTGGGCAATAAAGAAATAAGAAACTGCTAAGCAAACATCTATAAAAATGGTGTTGATTCTGATGCCACTTTTGTGGTACAGCCAGGGAAACAACTGACCACCTCATTTCTGGATGCTCTATGTTAGTCTCAAATGAATATATTAATCCCCATGATAGACTTGGTCAGTGTTTGTACTGGAGCAGATGCTGTAAGTTTGGACTTTCTTATAAGAACTGACAGGAACATAAGCAGAAGAAAATAAGATATCACTGTTCTTTAGGAATTTAATATTCAAATTGGAGAAACTATTCAGGACAATAGACCAGACATTGTGGTAAAAATCACATTCATAAACATGTCTGCTCATAGATATATCAATCCTAGCTGACTGTGATATTCCTGTTAAAACATTTGGTAAGTAAATATAAGGCCCTGAAATAGAGGTCTGTTCCTGTGAACATTGGAGGTTAAGGAACAATACTAAATCATATACTTTAAACACTATGACCCCAAGGTATCAAAATTACAAAAAATTGTCCACATGGGCACTGCCCTCTCAGACACTTGTGTGCTAAGGAAACCAGGTGACTCGCCTTGCAAGTCCAAAGACCTAAAACTTCACCAACAAAAAATAAAAAGCAAAAGAAAACAATGATTATCCAATTGTGAATCCAAGGGTTAAAACTATTTCAAAATCTGAAACTGTGACGATTTCACAACTCATGATGCTTTTCTAAGGTGTTCTTTGAAAAGATTTAAACACAGTGGAAGTTATACAATGATTTTTCCATACATAATTTTATACAAAAAATTTTTCTTTTTTCCTTTAAGTGGAGCATTGTTGTCAGAGAAGATTATACAATATATATATGTATATATATATATATATATATATATATATAAGGAAATATGTGTATTTTAAGAGAATATACATTTTTTCCAACAGTAAATATCATTTTCAATCATCTTTTTATACAGCAAATAACAATGCATGGACTAAATTTCTCCTCCATTCTCTCTCTCTCTCCCTCCTTCTGTCTCTCTCTCTCCCTCTCTCTCTCTCTCCTCTCTCGTCACGCTCTCCTCTCTCTCTCTCTCCCCTCTCTCTTTCTCTCTCCTCCCTCTTCTCCTCCTCCTCTCCTCTCCTCTCCTCCTCTCTCCTCTCTCTCTCTCTCTCTCTCTCTCTCTCTCTCTCGTTCTGAAAAGATTGAATCTCAATAGCTAAAGACAGAATTAGGTAAATTGACAGTCAGCAGCTAATATTGGGTCTCCTTTTTCATTTTCAATTAAGGGTAAATGTGTGTTCCCAGTAATTGGATTTTAAACAGAATCAGTATGGTACATAACATTCTTTGTGAATATGCATTGTATGAAGGCATTCATAAATGTGTGTGTGTGTGTGTCGGTCTGTCTGTGTGTCTGTCTGAGTCTGTGTAGGTGTGTGTGTGTGTATCTATTTGTGCTTATGCATGTTTATGTATATATATATATATATATATATATATATATATATGTATGTATTTTTATGTACACAGACACACATGTGTGTGTATGTATCTGTGTGTATGAATGAGTGTATGTGTGTATGTATAAACACAAATTCACACATATATTTAAATTAGTATGTGTGTGTGTGTGTAGGTGTCTGTCTTTCTGTATGTATCTGTATATATGTGTATCTGTGTTTATGTATACACACGCACACACACGCACATGTATATATAATACATATTTGTGTGCGTGCTTATGTGCATATGTGTATGTATATATGCAAACACACGCATACACATGTACATTTATGTATGTATGTATGTGTATGTCTCTATCTGTCTGTCTGTATTTGTGTGTGAGTGTGTGTGTGTATCTATTTGTGTTTATGTATACACACGCACACACATATATATATATATATACATATTTGTGTGCATTCTTATGTGCGTGTGTGTATGTATATATGCAAACATACGCATACATTTATGTATATGTGTATGTGTCTATCTGGCTGTGTTTGTGTGTGTGTGGTGTGTGTGCATGTATGCGTGTGTGCATGTGTGTGCATGTGTGTGTATGTGTGTGTACATACTATCATAAGAAATGCACAGAGACAAATGCGCTCACAAATCAAATTACACACACACACATACGTGTATGACATGTATGTGTGCGTATGTGTGTGTGTGTATGTATGTATGTATGTGAGTGTGTTTAGGGTGGTACGTGTATGTGTGAGAGATGAGAAAGGAAATAGACTATCAGCTCCCAAAATGCAGTTTATACAGTTCCAGTCCATTGCTGGATTTTGGCCAAATTCCCACATTGTCTTCAGGCTACTACTACTACTACTACTACTACTACTACTACTACATCTGCTGCTGGTGTTGTTATTATAGTAGTGGTAGTTGTACTAGTTTAGTAGTAGTTGTTGTTGTTGCCATAATTTATTGTTTGCAATTGAATGCAGTAATTTCTGCAGAGAAATGTCCCTGTTGCTCGAAAAGAAGGACAATATAATTAAAGGAAGGAATTAATTCTCTACCAATTTTCCATATTTGCTTTGATAAAGAATATTCATGCTGAAATTGAGGGATCATATTTGTCTGCCATAGAAGCTATTTGCAGAATTTTTGAAAAATAATTTAATCAGAAACAAAGTATTGTTTCATTTTTTGCTTTTCTTTTCTTAGTTTTATGGGGTTTTTTTTTGTTTGGTGGGGGGTACTTTCTTTTGGGGTTTTTAGCTTTTTGCTTTTGATACAGAGGAAAGGTTTGTATGAA
>NW_021835634.1:20000-26099 GCF_006345805.1 Octopus sinensis
CCAGTGACACATAAAAGCACCAACTGATCATGGCTGTTTGCCAGCCTCCTCTGGCCCCTGTGCCAGTGGCACGTAAAAAGCACCCACTACACTCACAGAGTGGTTGGCGTTAGGAAGGGCATCCAGCTGTAGAAACACTGCCAGATAAGACTGGAGCCTGGTGCAGCCTCCTGGCTTCCCAGACCCCGGTAGAACTGCCCAACCCATGCTAGCATGGAAAACGGATGTTAAACGGTGATGAACGGTGATGATGTATATATATATACACACATATAAACATACATATATATACATACATATATCATGTAAAAATCACCATTCGAGCATGATAGTTACCTGTGTCGCCTTACTGGCACTTGTGCTGGTGGCACGTGAAAAAACATTTGAGTGAGGTCGTTGCCAGTGCTACTCGACTGGTTCCTGTGCAGGTGGCACATAAAAAGCACCATTTGAGCATGGCTGTTGCCAGTACCTCCTGACTGCGGCATGTAAAAGCACCTGCTACACTCTCGGAGTGGTTGGCGTTAGGAAGGACATCCAGCTGTAGAAACTCTGCCAGATCAGATTCTTCTTTGTATTTGCCCCTTTACTCCTTTTCCTTCTCCGACAAAGAGCTATGTAGAGATCGAAGACAGATCTTTCCCTGCATAGTAACTAGGGTAAAAGAGGCTGTGTGGTAGACCTGTCTGAAAGGTCTGAAGACAGGCACCTTCCTATCTGGTCAAGCTCTCATCAACTCATTCAAATATCATTTGAAGAGGAAGGTGAGGGTCAAGAAGAAGGTACTGCTTTCTATTGTGTCTACCAAAAGGTGGATAAGAGTGGCAAGAAGGCAGTGGGCTGGCAGAAACATTAGCACGCCAGGTGAAATGCTTAGCAGTATTTCATTTGTCACTACGTTCTGAGTTCAAATTCCGCCGAGGTCGACTTTGCCTTTCAGCTTTCAGGGGTCGATAAATTAAGTACCAGTTATGCACTGGGGTCGATGTTTGTCCCCTCTATGTTTAGCCCGTTGTGGACAATAAAGAAATAAGAAATAAGAGTGGCAAGACTGGTGAGACTGAATGGATCTACTCTGAGTATGCTTTCCTAAGCAGGAGGAAAGAAACTGGATGAGGGCACTTTCCCATGCCTTAGAGATGGCAGAGTAATCTGGGACTTTTTGTGTGAGGTTTTTACCTTGAATGACCCTAAGTGGACTAACCTGCTTCTGGGGACTCAATTTATTAATTATTAATTTTTCTAATTTCTATTTAAATGCAACCTTTTGTTAAATCCTTCAATGTTGTAGTGTGTCCCCTCAATCGATGTAAACTCCCACTTATTCTGGGATTTGTATCTTGCCCTTTCGTATTGTCCTCCATGTCTTTAGCCTTTTTGCCCAATAAAGGAAATCATCATCATGGCTGTCGTCGTCATCATCATAATCATCATCATCATCATCATTATCATCATCACTATCACCATCATCAGCATCATTATCATTTTTATATATTCTTTTTTCTGTCTTTTTTTTTTGTCAAGCCAAATTTGAGAATTGGAGATTAAAGTAATTATCTGAGATATTCTGAAAGATTAATTTATAAATCCTGTAATAATAATAATTACTCGTATTATTCTGGGAAACTTCTGCTTTTTTTTGTTTGTTTGTTTTTGTTTTTTTATCAACAATCTCGAATAATCATCAGTTTTTGATAAACACTTCATTTGTGTGAGTGTGTATATATAATGTGTGTATATGGGATTGTATGCGTGTGACAATTGGTATGACAAAGTATATGCATGCGTGTGTTTATAGCATGTATCTGTGTATATGTATACATATATATGTGTGTGTGTGTGTATGTGTGTGTGTGTGTCTATAATATATAATATTATGTATATATGTATGTATATCTATGTATGTGTGCATGTATGTATGTGTGTGTATGTGTGTATGTATATGTGTGTATATGTGTGTATTTATGTATTTCTGTCTTTCTTTGTGTGTGTTGTCATGTGCATGTATGTGTGTGTATGTGCATGTGCATCAGTGTGTGTGTGTTTGCGGTTGTTGGATGCAGCATTGCCAAATGGTTAAGAAGTTGTCTTTCAATCACAAGGTCCAGGTTTAATCTCACCTGCTACCATGTAGAACAAGTGTATTGTCCTATAACCCGAGAGTCAATCTGAGCCGTGTGAGTGAAACTAAGCCAGCAGAAATAGTACTGAAGCCTATCAGATAGAATGTAGCAGAAATTCTAAGCTCCAGCTTAGTCGTATACAAATTCTGCCTAGGGATTATGTTACAGATATACATGACTGAGGAATACTCAACCATGAATATTATGATTCAGTAAATCCATATTGCAGTTAAGGGAACATCTTTATAAGCCTCCTAGAAACTGACTCAGCTTCATTAAATTTTGTTATATCTTTGTGTTCATCAGTGCGTGTGGGGTCGTTGCTAGTGTCGCCTGACTGGCTCCCATGCCAATGACACATAAAAAGCACCATTCGAGGATGGTTGATGCCAGTACTGCCTGAGTGGCCCCTGTGCTGGTGGCAGGTAAGAAACACTATTCGAACTTGGTCGTCGCTAGTGCCAACTGACTGGCCCACATGCTGGTGGCACATAAAAAGTGCACCATTTGAGCATGGTCGATGCCAGTACCACCTGAGTGGCCCCTGTGCTGGTAGCATTTTAAAAAGCACCATTCGAACGTGGTTATTGCTACTGCCACCTTTTTCCCATGAAGTTCCCTTCTCGGTTGTGGTTGAGATTTTCCCTTTTACCAAGCCACTGTTCACAACATTTAACGTTTCAATAGAAGATTTATTTTTCATCATCAGTCACAAATCTATCCAAAAAGGGTGAAATAGAGAGAAGAGCAGATGTCAACACGGGATTTGTGGTTGCTTTCGAACAATTCATGAGGCACCCATTATCCAAGTTTAGGAACCTTTCCAAGTTGTTAAAGATGATGATAAACAGTTGTATGGTTTGAACTAAGCTTTATTGCCAATTCTTCAACTGATAATGCAGGATTTTCTTCAAGTAATGCCTCAAGGAGCTAATAATCAAACTCAACTGGACATCCTGATCGATCTTCATCTTCAAGGCTGAAATCTCCACTTCTGAATTTTGCAAACCATCTTCTGCAAGTTCTTTTGTCCAAGCATTCTTTCCCATAAACTGAGTGTATGTTTCAAGTCGCTTCAGCTGCAGAGTTTCCTTTTTTGTACTCATAAAGCATTATGTGCCTCAAATGCTCTTTGGATACTTCCACGTTAGAAAGGGTTTTAATCAAAGAAATTTTAATTCTATTATTCTGTAAAACAATATCTAATTAGTTTAAATGCATAAAAATAATTTTTATTACATTAGACATTCTAAAATACTATTAAATTTCATTCAGTTTTAAAAGAGGTAAAACTGGACAGAACTTATGGGATGACCTGATATATATTATATATATTATATATATATATATATATATATATATATATATATATATATATATATATATATATACATAATATATATATATATATATATATATATATATATATATATATATATATATATATATATATATATATATATATATATATATCTTTTTATTTATATATATATATATATATCTTTTTATTTATATATATATATATTCAGCACTCTGTCATAATTAGTGATGATTAAATTTTTGCTTTACGTTCTATTGTGGCCTAGCAGTTTACATTAATTTATATATATATATATATATATATGAGAAAATTAATAAGAGTGACTTGTGTGATAATTATTTTGCACTTTATAAACATTTAGTTTCCAAATTGTTAGATGTTTACAAATCATATTCATATGTTTGTAAATATTGAAACATCAAAACGATTCAATTTGTAAACATTGAGCCATTAAAGTGGAAAATATTATCAGGAAAATCATTCTTATTCATTTTGCCAAATATACTATACACTATTGTATCAATGATTTCTGCCTTACCATTTCCACCATATATGTATATATATATATGCATGTGTGCGTGTGTGTGTGTGTATAGGCACAGGTGAGGTTGTGTGGTAAGTAGCTTTGTTCAATCCCACTGTGTGGCTCCTTGAGCAAGTGTCCTCTACTATGGCCACTGGCCGACCAAAGCCTTGTGAGTGGATTGGGTAGACGGAAACTGAAAGAAGCCTGTTGTACATGTGTGTGTATGTGTCTGTGTGTGTGTGTTTGTGTGTCTGTGTTTGTCCCCACCACCATCACTTGACTACCGATGCTGGTTTGTTTACATCCCCGTAACTAAGCGATTCAGAAAAAGAGACTGATAAAATAAGTACTAGTCTTACAAAGAATAAGTCCTGGGGTCGATTTGTTCGGCTAAAGGCAGTGCTCCAGCATGGCCACCGTCAAATGACTGAAACAAATAAAAGAATAAGATAAGAATATGTGTGTAGACAGACAGACAGACAGACAGACGGACAGACAGACGGTCAGACAGGCAGACATTCAGACAGGCAGACAATCAGACAGACAGAGCTTTTAAGAGCAATAAAGTGTTCTCAGTCCAACAATATTTTTGATTTTAGCACAAAAAAGCCCCCTCTTAAGATTTTGGGGGAGAACTCTCACCAAAATGCTTTAATGTGATTAACGTAATAATTCATTTAAATTATGCTTTGGATTTAATCCTCCACATTTGCAATGTTGATGATGATGATGATGATGACGATGACGATGATGAGATTGCGTGTGATTTATTGGCAGTTCGTTATTGTTATCTCTCTATAAGCTGTAAACCAATGATTTAAGGCAAGTCCTAATTTAATGACTAACTAATTAAGTAACTAGCTAATTAACTAATGAGTGTGTTGTGACACAATGTTCATCATCATTACAGTCATTGTTTTCACCATCGTCGTTGCCATCATCATCATCATTATCATCGTCATCACCATTGTCATCCTACAAACGTTTTTCTATACTAGCATGGGTTGGATAGGTTGTCATTGTCTGAGTCAGTTATTCAAGATAACTTCCACTTCCCTGACCCCTACTTTGCACCCTTATTTGACCCCCCACCCACACACCCAATGGGTTCAAGGACCTTGTCTTACATGCGCATTTCATTTATGTCTTGATTCCTACATTCGGCTGCTCTTACAAGCACCAACCACATAACAGTATGTACCGTGTACATATTATCATGGCACCAGCATTAGAGATTGTGTCAGATCATCAGCAGGACCAAAACATTCTCTTGGCTCTACATTATCTCCACTCATTTCCCAGCTACATTACACAATGTACAGGGGGGGGGCATTTTACAGTGGCACCAGCACCAATGGATTCACTTATTCAACAGCAATTTTGAATCTTTATTCACCCTTTTATAGTAAATCATCATCATCATCATCATCATCATTGTTTAGTGTCTGCTTTCCATGCTAGCATGGGTTGGACGATTTTACTGAGGTCTGGCGAATGAGATGGCTGCACCAGGCTCCAATCTTGATCTGGCAGAGTTTCTACAGCTAGATGCCCTTCCTAATGCCAACCACTCCGAGAGTATACTAACGTATACTACCTTATATAATAGGAATGCTTCACTTTTCAAACTTTCAAATAGCATTCTGTTTGTGTTGCTATTTTCATCTGCCTCACTTGTCTTCATCCATCTTGTTTTGAAAAGTTTTTTTTTTTTTTTTTTAGTTTTTACTTTTCTATAATGGACAGCATTACTGTATTGTAAAAAAATATAAATATATTTAAATATACAGAGGGAAAAAAAATAACAAACAGATGTTATACAATATTTTTCTGCTTTGCAATTCTGTGTATTGTCAATGGAGTTGGAAATGAGAAGTGAAGAGAGAGAGAGAGAGAGAGAGAGAGAAAGTAGAAAGTGGGAGAGAGAAGAGAGAGGGATGGACAGAAAAGAAGGGAGAGAGAGAGAGAGAGAGTAGAAAGTGGGAGAGAGAAGAGAGAGGGATGGACAGAAAAGAAGGGAGAGAGAGAGAGAGTAGAAAGTGGGAGAGAGAAGAGAGGGATGGACAGCAAAGAAGGGAGAGAGAGAGAGAGAGAGAGAGAGAGTAGAAAGTGGGAGAGAGAAGAGAGAG
>NW_021835635.1:2500-24432 GCF_006345805.1 Octopus sinensis
ACACACACACACACACACACACACACACACACACACATATATATATATATAGGGAGAATTCACAAAAAAACAAAAGACGTAGACAAGTGGTGTAGACACAAAACAGACGTATTAGTATAACGCTCGGAAATTGAAAAAGTCTTCTACGTTTCGAGCCTACGCTCTTCTACAGAAAGGAACACAGAAAGAAACAGGGAAAGAAAATAAGGAATGTGTAGTGGCTAGCGATCTATCATGGAGAAATCTATTTTTGTTGGTAGAGATTTCCTTGTTTTCGCTGCTATACTTGAAGACAACTTGACTGCCCTGGTCACTGCCCAAGTATAGCAGCGAGCACAAAGAAATCGCTACCAACAAAAATAGATTTGGTAACAAATCAATGCAATTATAGTATTTGAGAGGAATTAAACGAGAGAAAGAGGGATGTTCACCTGGTTTCTAATAAATGTAGGTAAAACTTATCAGTTAATTATCCTTCTTAATAATCTAAACAACAAGTATTACGTTTACCACTGTCAAAGTGAATCCAATTTTTAAAAAATTAAATATTATTAAACTGAATTTAATTCCATTAGGGTTTTAGATTACGGAAAAATTAGAGAAAGATTTTTTGGCATATTGCATAATAAATAATGTGAGAAGAAAGAGCGAGAATCTATAAGAAAATGCAGGCATTAATCGTATTTGTACTTAGCTAAGTTAATTATGTAAGTTAATTATATAGAAAATTTTAAAATATTTTGTTAAATTAGTGAGAGCAGCGGATTAAAAACTCGTTACGTTTCTCAAGTTAGATTTAAAATAATGTATTTTCAGTACCTTGACCCATCAAAAATTACAGCTCCTACTTATGCATGATAGGGACTAATACGGATATTCTACTTCTTGGTCAACTGTTCTTAGTGCTCTCCCATACAGATGGAGAGGTCGGAGCTGTAGCTGGTGCTGAGTGGAGGCGCTGGAAATGCTCTGTTGTAAATCCAACTTAATAAGTGTAATGTGTTATTAATCCGATGGTCTCACAAATTAAACAAAATATTCTCAATATTTCAACACAAAAATCTTTCATAAATAGCTATACATGGATACACACAGATACATACAAACATACAAGTACATAGATACACACACACACACACACACACACACACCACACACTAATTTAACGATAGACAAAAACATGTGCCTTCTCGCACATAAACACAGTATTCACACATATACAAACATGCGCAGATGCAATTATTGAAGTACTAAATGGCACATCAAATGATATTTAATCGTGTGGAACATGTTACATGCATATCAATATTCTAAAGTTTGGACATACTATCCCTTATCCTAAAGCTGTTTCAGACAATTAGGAAGGGTTCCCGACTCGTTGCACCGTCTGCTTCAATCTGGATTGTGATTCGGCTCAGCCCAACTCTCTCAGTTTTTGTCTGCTGTTGCCTACTCCTACAAGGATTGCACCTGTTTTTTGTTCCTGATTAAACCCCGATTGTCCTAGAGCCCATAGAAGATTGTTTTAGTCAACCATCCATCATGTCAGCTACCTACGCATCGAAACTGAGATCTGCAAGTAGGGCTTCTCATCAAGATGATGGTCCTCACAATAGTCAGCTCAACGAACAGTTGCTGTTGCTCAAACAAGAGGTTGAGCACCTAAAGTCTGTTGTGCTCTCTTACTGAATAAACAGTCTCCTGTTGACGCAGAGTACCCTTGATTTCTTCCCTGGAGACGTCCAAACCGAAGGGAGCAAAATCGAGGCGGCCAAAGAAGGCGAAGGAACCGGCGGTCGTTTCTGCACATGATCGTTCCCGTGCGGATTCTTCCTCATCTGCCTTTTCGGTCCCGGAGGTTCCCCAACCTAACTTGAGGAGCGTAGACTCAAACCCACCTGAAGACCGTTGTTCTCCCCAAAAGAAGAAACGTCTCAAACTCCAGTGGGGCGGATTTAGCTATGAAACCTGACTACGATAAACGGTCTCCTGTGGCGCAGAGTCACCCTTGATTTTCCCTGGAGACGTCCAAAACGAAGGATCAAAATCGAAGCAGCCAAAGAAGGCGAAGGACCGGCGGTCGTTCCTGCACATGATCGTTCCTGTGCGGATTCTTCCTCATCTGCCTTTTCGGTCCCGGAGGTTCCCCAACCTAGTTCGAGGAGCGTAGACTCAAACCCACCTGAAGACCGTTGTTCTCCCAAAGAAGGAAACGTAGTCAAAAACTCCAGTGGGGCAGGTTAGCTATGAAACCTGATCACGATAAAATCTGTTGGATTCTCCTTCACTTGTCCTTCCCATTAATGCCATTGCTCAACCAATTCTGAACGATCTCGATGTGGGTTCATCTGGGGAGTGGTGCTCCCCCAAACCGAAGAAGAGGCAGTGCAGTTCCAAACCAGGCGGGAAAATTATGACCACTAAATCCATTCGATCGACCCCACAGGCGACATAAGTCCGATGGCTATGAAACCACCCTTTCGAAATCCTCCAATGAAGAATCGAATACCGCAGCTCATAGTAGAGAACTTTTTGCCCACTCAAGATCGGCAATAATAATATAGCAAAGCTGAATCCACCTGTGATACAGGCATAAACCGCCTAAAAGATGACATTAATTTGTTTCCATTTTGGTTGGAAAATTGTTCTCTGTGAACGAAAATGTCAGTGTTCTTAAGGTCGCTCGGCTAGGAAGATTCCAGCGAACCCAACCGCAGATACTAGACCACGCCCAATAAGGGTAATCTTTTCTTCTGATCGGGAGGCTTCAGTCTTTCTGAACAGAGCTCAGACGCATGCCTGGGAGGACCCCAAATTGGGTTTTCGCGAGGAATACTCACTAAGAGAGAGAATTCGCCGGAGGAACCTGATATCCGAGCTAAAGATGAGGAAACAAATGGGAGAGAAGGGTTTACGAATCCAAGATGGACAGATAATCAAGTCCTACCTCTGGTCCCATGCTGTAGTGCTGACAGGGAAAGTGATGTGAGGGCAAATCGAAGTGAAGTTGATACCCCGTCAACGATGCTATCTCTGATGCCCTTATTCTGCTTGTTCCCAACTCCCGCCCCTCAGACTTCACAGCTCAGCATCGTCTACACCAACTCGTGCTCCTTATTCCCAAAGTTCAGTGAACTATTTACACTGGCCTACGCGACTCCCCTGATGTGATAGCTATCACCGAGACTTGGCTGACTCCAGCAGTAAAGGACTCAGAGATCCACCTGCAGGGCTACGTCCTTTTCAGATGTGACAGAGGAAAAAGGCGAGGTGGAGGTGTTGCTGTGTATGTTAAGTCGGAGCACAAACCGTCCTGCGGTATTCTACCCACAAATGCTCGACCTACAACCAAATTCGATGCCGTATATTGCAAGCTGAGCCTATCTGAGTTTTGCCTGCCCGTGTTGGCTGTCTACAGGCCGCCTCTAGCCAACCCCCAGGACGATGCTCATCTACTCGAGGTGATAAGATTCGTTTCAGCTTCGCATGACTGCTTGGTACTAGGCGACTTCAACGCTCCCACGATCGATTGGCCCGCATCAATTTGTACAACATCTTCCCGGTTCGGCCAGGCCTTCTTGACGTGGCTGAAGATTGTTTTCTCTCGCAACATGTTGAATATCCGACAAGGCATCGGTCTGGGCAGCAGCCATCTATGCTAGATCTGGTATTCTCCCGCTATCCAAGATCAGTGTCAGACGTATCTGTGTGCGCCCCTCTTGCCAAGAGTGATCATGCGGTCCTGAAGTTCGTCATGCACTCAACTTTTTCCACGCCCACGATTACTTCGCTGCCACGTAGAGTCTTCTCTGCAATTATCTTGAAATTCTAACCGAGGCTTCCGCGCTTCTGGACTGGCGTTCCTGATGACGTGTGTCCTCAGTTGACGAACTATGGTCATCCCTCAAAGCATATGTAATGGTTTGACTGACCAGGCAGTTCCCGTTGGACTTCCCAAGAGGGAAGAGAAACACAAGCCCTGGGTGACGAAGAAGGTTAAACGAGAACGTCGACTCAGAGATATTGCTTGGGCTGAATTCAAAAATCTGGACTCGACTGCAGCTTTTGAGGTGTACAAAAACTCAACGAGACCGAGCCGTGAAAATTGAAAAGAAAGAACGCTTCAGTTATGAATACAAAATCGCGGCAATGCCAGTAGCAATCCAAAAACCTTCTTGCCCATGTCCAGCGGAATTCCCGCTTGAACAACCAGATTGCAACGTTGGTAGACTCAACAGGCGTACGATTGAGGACCCTTATCAACAGAGTCAATTATTTGCCGAGGCTTTTTCAACTATTTCAAACAAAGATGATGGTCGTGAACCCCCTCCATTTGATAGATCGGTACCTCCAATGCTTCGATTGATCATCACGCGGGACCAAGTCAAACGTGTTATTCAAGGCCTCGATGTCAACAAGGGTCACGGCCCTGACGGCATACACCCAGGTTATCAAAGCGTTGGCTCGATCATCTGCGAGCCCTTAACACGACTATTCAATATGTCATTGGCGACGGGTGTTATACCTGCAGACTGGAGAACAGCGATAATCTGCCCAATTTTCAAGAAAGGGAGCCGCGAAGACCCGCTTAACTACCGACCGGTTTCCCTTACATCAATAATCAGCAAGATGTTCGAAACCATCCTTAAGAAAAGTATGATGCTCCACCTCCTAAACACAGCCTCGATCACTGATTCCCAACACGGCTTCGTGCCGAAGAGATCATGCTTGACCAACTTACTAGTAATGGAAGAATGGTGACGCGCATCCTCGATGATAGTGATGCTGTTGACATCGTTTTATTGGACTTTGCCAAAGCTTTTGACTCGGTAAACCACCGCCTACTACTTGTCAAGCTTCAAGCATATAGTTTCCATCCGGATATTGTACGATGGGTTGGTTGCCTTCCTCTCAGATCGCTCCTTCCAAGTTCAAGTTAATGGTTCGCGGTCCGACGTCTCCAGTGCGAGCAGTGGCGTGCCTCAAGGTTCAGTGCTTGGGCCCTTGTTGTTCTTAGTCTTCATAAATGACTTGCCCGACGACCTCACGCAACACACCCTTCTATTTGCCGACGATATCAAACTGGTCGCTCCTGCGGTAGTATAGAGGATCTTCGTCGATGCCTCCACCAAATTTGGAAGTGGTCTAACGATTGGACCTGTACCTGTGTCTGAACGTGTCAAAGTACTGTCATCTGCCTGTCGGCTCTACTCCTGCCAACTCAACTTGATTTTGAGCCGGGTCGTCTGCTGCTGGAGAGGACCGATCAGGTAAAGGACCTGGGTATCTGGTGGATTCCTCCTTTTCGCCTTCGGCCCAGTGCGTCCATGCTGCCAACAAAGCGCGCGGAATTCTGTTTTTGATTCGACGGTCATTCGGAATGCTCACAGCAGCCATATTCCTGCCACTCTATGTCACGCTGGTGAGACCATATTGGAGTAGTGGGATTCAAGCCTCTTCTCCTTATCTCCTCAAAGACATACAGCACCTCGAAAGAGTCCAGAGGCTGGCTACCCGCATGGTCATGGTCTCAAAAATTTGTCCTACGAAGAAAGGCTGAGGACGCTCGACCTTTATTCTCTTGAAAAACGCCGCCGCCGTGGTGATTTCATTCTCGCCCACAACATCATAAGCGGGAAGTGTAACCTCTCGAAAGAGCTGTTCTTCACTCCTGCTCCGGAGCGTCGGCTGCGGGGTCATTCCGAAAAGCTCTACCTGCGACGATTTCATCTCAATCGAAGGAGAGGAGCTTTCTCCTCGGGTTGCGGATCCGTGAAAAAGCTGCCAGACGAGATGGTGAAGATGCCGACGACCGCTTTGTTCAAGCATCCCGGACCGCAGTTGGCCTGACTCTTTACATGAACACCACCTGTACTTAACTCCATGTCCCCCTAAAGGGCCTTGCTATTTGCTTTGAGCCTTAACTCAACTAAACCAACAAGACTCTAACATCGCCACTACTACACACCACCTCTGACTTTATCCAACATACCACTAACCATTTCATAACCAAATATATATATACATATATATATATATATATATAATATATATATTATAATATACATATATATATATATATAGATAGTATATATATATATCATATATACATATATGAGTGTGCGCGTGTGTGTGTGCGTGTCCCGTTATGTTCTTCCGGTTTGGGGGGATTTATATATACATATAGCGGCGCACGTACACCTTTTGCTCAGCTTGTAAGTATATATCTAAATTCTGTTCGACTTTCTTCTTTCTTTCTACTTCTCTTTTTCTCGCTCCTCCTCTCTCACATTTCTTGGCATTCTATTTCATTAATCTCTCTACTTTCCTCTGTTATCTCCCTTGCCCCTCTCCCTGTCCTTTCCTCTCTCTCTCTCTTGTTCCTTCCCTGATTCTTCAATCGCTCTGCTCCCTATCTCTCTCTGTTCCTCCCAAGTAACCAATGCTCTACCAAACACGATCTTTCTTTTTTTGTTTGACAGCCGCTCGCACAACACCTTATTTTCCTGTCTCCTGACCTCCACCTATGTTTGTTGTCGCAAGGCTTCCACTTCACACGCCAGCTTAACTTAACTTGACCTTTTAGTCGAAAGACACCTGTTCTTTGTATTTGTAATCGTGTAACATTTTCTCCGTTTTCTCGCTTTCTTTGTCCGTGTTGTCGCACATATTCGCTTGCTTTCTTCCACAACTTTAATGCCGTTAGCTTAGATTTATGGGGCGTACCAATTTTTAACAGTGTGAGGTGTAACAGGCCGAAAGTGTAATGATGATTAGAAGCTTGACCGAAGAATAGAAAGGCACGAATGTTCCGCCCTGGTTTTCCTGTCCGTCTTTGTATCATCCATCTGTCCGTATGTTTTCATTGTCCGTTATGTACATACATACATATATATATATATTAAATACTTTGTGTGTGTATATATATATATATATATATATATATATATTATATATATATATATATATATATTATATATATATATATATATAATATATATATATATTATATATATATATATATAATATATATATATATAGATATATATATATATATATATATGTATATATATATACAAAGAGACAGAGGGGAGAGAGAGAGGGAAGGAGGGAGAAAGCGGAAGAGAGGGAGAAAGAGTGAGAGGAGAGAGAGAATAAGGGAGCGAGAGAGAGTGAACACGTATGTTCTGCAGCGCTCATGCGCACTAGCAAAAAACTCCTTCGAACAGGTAACATCCTGATAAAAGATTTTATAAATTTTTTTTTTAAATTTATTTTCTTGAAAATCCTCTTTAAACTTAAAAACTGTAATTTTCACAGACTTTTAAATGCATATGTATGTAAATATGTAAATATATATACATCTGTATATTTAGGGATACCCACTAGGTGGATAAGCAATATGCTAGAAGATCTCATACGATCTAACTACAAAGAAAAGGATGTTCTCTTTTCTTTGTTGTTAGATCGTATGTGATCTTCTTCTAGCATATTGGTTATCCACCTAGTGGGTATCCCTAAATATGCACGTATGGAATTTTTTTTTAATTTTTCAGATTTTTTACATATGCTACACTACTGGTTTTAAATTGATATTAAATTAATATTCAATTTATCTCCCTCGTTATTTAATTTATATGTATATATATATATATTTAGATATAACGTTGGTATACAATGCCTGACAAAGGCGCCACACCCAGATAAGTTTCCATTAGACATATCTCCTTACTAGACTTGCCAATATGGATCAAATTTATATTTGAATTCAATACAACCAGGTGGCACTGTTTGTATAACGTGCCTTTTACTAAATGTAGCTCAAATGTCTGATTTATAGATACATACATACATATTTATATATGTATGTATAATATATGTATATATATATATATATATATATTTATGTATATATATTATATATATAATATATATATATACATACACACATATATATATATATATAATATATATATATATATATATATATATATATATATTATATATTATATATATATATACAGATATAGATATATATGTATATGTGTATGTGTGGTATGTATGAATTATGTATGTATATAAATGTATGTATGTGTGTGTATATATATATATATATATAGTATCAATTAATAGTAAGAGATGGATTTCGTATTAGACTTTTATTAGGTAACTTTTATTAGCCTAACTGTTACTGCCGAGTTCCTGAAGTAAATCCAATGGAAGTGTACCAGCTCAGGTAGCCTCAACTCTGCCGCTTCTCTACTCTACATTCAAACACACTAATCCAATTAGACGTATTTGTACAATTTATTTATTTATTAAATAATAATAATAATAATTATCATTATTATTATTATTATCATTATTATTATTATCATTATTAATATTATTAGTATTATATTTTTATTATTATTATTATTATTATTGTTATTATTATTATCGTTATTATTATTATCGTTATTATTATTATCATTATTATTATTATTATCATTATTATTATTATTATTATTATTATTATTATTATATTACGATTATTATCATTATTATTATTATTATTATTATTATTATTATCATTATTATTATCATTATTATTATTATCGTTATTATTATTATCGTTATTATTATTATCATTATTATTATTATTATCATTATTATTATTATTATATTATTATTATTATTCTATGTTTGACTTTTGCTTTATATTTGTACAAGTTGGCTCCAAGTCTCACCCAGAGACCTCAAGAGACAACAGGGTTGGAAGTTCATGTTGTTGTTATGCCTAGTGTGCCATATATTTGGGGGTGGGGATGTTGTACTAATGAATGTCTAAAAAAACAGTTTTTTTTTTTTTTTTTTTTTTAAACCGAAAATTATGTTTGTTTTAAACCTTGAGGTTACATAGAGAGTATTTTGCGTAGGATATGAGCAGTTCCCATGAGCACTATCTTTTGAACTTCTGCCATTTTTGGGTTTCCTGGTATCTGAGTTAGGTAGCTATCAGCCCCTTTTGCTATCATCCCAGGGCACCTATGACAACAGGTATGTTTTAGTCTTCAGCTTCCACATTTTGCTGATTTCTATTTCAAGATCTTTATATTTGCTCAGTTTTTGGTAGGTCCTGATAGATACGTTTATATCGATTGGGACAGTCATATCAATGGGAGGCATGTTGTTCTGTTTGAAGTCTTTCAATATGATGTCTGGCCTATTTGCATCTATCTTCCTGTCAGTTTGAATGGTGAAGTTCAGAGGAGTGAGATGTGGTCATTTTTCAAGCACTGGGGGTGGTTTGTGTTCCACCAGTTTTTTTCATGGGGCAAATCCAGGTTTTTACAGATTACCCAGTGAATATATTGTGCAGCTCTATCGTGCCTGTTGAGATACTCTGTAGGCGCGAAGACTGCACTTGGAGACCACATGGTCAATGGTTTCATTTTGTTGCTTGCATACACGACACGTTGGACTGCTTCTGATCTTTAATATGTTGGCCTGGTAGTTTCTTGTTGGTAGGCATTGATCTTGAGCTGCTATGATAAACCCCTGTTTCAGATTTTAAGCCAGAGGCCATTAGCCATTGATGGGTCAGGGCTTTGTCGATATCTGCATTATTCGCTCTCTTTGGGTATTTGCCATAGAGAGGTTTTTCTTGCCATTTATTATTCAGAATATCTAAGGCCGCAGTTTTGGCACAGGTTTTCATGCGCCTAGCTTTTTCTGTGCTTGTTTTTGTTTATGTCTATCTCTAATTCCGAAATGGTTGTATTCGGAATTCACTTAGATATTCCTTTGCCTGTTTTGTGACTGAGTATGATGCTTCTTGTTTTCATGTTTTGAGACAAGTTTTAACATCCAGTCCTCAGAGTTTTTCAGGTAGGTGTCTAGGCCAATGTAGCAATCTTCATGTTATTGCCATTTGCAAAAGACCACGGCCTCCCTCTTTTCTTGGCAGATAGAGTCGTTCTGTATCTGCCTTAGGGTGGTGCATTCTATGCATTGTCAACAGTTTCCTTATTTTTCTGTCGAGCTGACATATTTCAGTAATTGACCAGTTAACAATATTGAAACTGTAAGTCACGACTGGTATAGCTAATGCATTGATTGCTTCGATCCTGTTTCTTGCATTCAGCTCTGTCTTGAGTATTGCTCTCACTCTCGATAGCATTCTCTCCTGATCCTTTCCTTCATCTCTGAATGCCTTATTCCGTTCCCTTCAATTACCCCTAGGTACTTGTAGCTCTCCGCTGGGTCTAGTTCTTTTATGACATTCTGTTGGTCAAGGTTAACGTTAGATGTTTCTGTCATTTTTCCTTTGATAAAGGTAGCCTTTGCACATTTATCGAGGCCGAATTGCATTCTGATGTCGTCACTGAATTGTTTGACTATCGCTAGTAAGCCCTTGAGTTGTTGATCATTTTTTGCAAAAAGCTTTAAATCATCCATGTAAACGAGATGATTTATATTTTTATCAAACATTTTATACCGTACTGCGCGTCATTGAGCAGCTTTGAGAGAGGTATTAAGGATAAACAAAAGAGGAGTGGTGACAGTGAGTCACCCTGGAAAATGCACACGAAAGTTTTACATCACCAGCATTTAGGGATCACTGTCACTGTTCAGAGTTAGTGTGGTTCTCCATGATCTCATACTTACAGTCAAGAAGTTTCGCAGAGTTGGTGCTATCTTATGCATTTCAAGGCATTTCCTAATCCAGCTATGTGGTAGGCTATCAAAAGCCTTTTTATAGTCTATCCAGGCTATTGATAAGTTTTTGTGTCGTTTGTGACAATCTTCTAAGATCATCTTATTGATGAGTAGTTGGTCTTTACAGCCGTAGGATCCACGTTTTACCTTTCTTTCTGTTCATTAGGGAATATGCTGCTGTCTGTTAAAAAACTATAGGTATATTCCGTCAGGACAGATTTAGTGTTTTGTACATAGTTGTTTAGCAGGTTATGGGTCTATAGTTTTTTGGTTCATTTGTTTCTTCACTTTTTGGAAGCAGGAATGTTAACCCATTAACTAGCCAAGGAGGCATCCTACTAGGGTGTTGCAAAACATCATTGTACAGTTCTGTTAGCAGTTCATGGCTCTCTGGGAAGGCATTCAGCCAGAAGTTAGGAATTTTATCCTTTCCTGGAGACTTCCATTTGCTTGACCTCCTGAGAGCAGATCTTATATCTTCTACCTTGACACCCTCCCACTTTTGCTCTTCTAAGGGTCCAGTTCTGTAGATATTCTGTCAATCCAGGGGGCCTTTTCGTGTGTGTTTTTTCTTCTGCCCAGATTTTATTCCAAAATCTCTGCACTTCTTCTTTTGATGGTACAGACCTGCAGTAAACGCTGTTTTTCCTATCTTCCTGTAAAATTCTTGGTGTTATTTTTGAACATGTTGTTGTCCTTGAAAAATCTAACACGCTTTTCATACCTCGCTATGCGGGCAGCTTGGCAGATACCTTTTGTTTGATGGTTTCTATGGTGGCATCAATATCAAGTATAGTTTTCATATGTATTTTTCAGTAATTTTTGGGTTTTATTTATATTATTATTATTATTATTATATTATTATTATTATATTATTATTACTATTATTATTATTATTATTATTATTATTATTATCATTATTATTATTATTATTATATTATTATTATTATTATTATTATTATTATTATTATTATTATTATTATCATTATTATTATTATTATTAATATTATTATTATTATCATTATTATTATTATTATTATTATTATTATATTATTATTATTATTATTATATATACGTGAAATAAAGTAGCTTAGTTAGTTAGTTAGTTAGTTAATTTGGCTCAAAAGCAAATAGCAAGGCCATGTAGGGGACATGGAGTTAAGTACAGGCTGGTGTTCATGTAAAGAGTTCAGGCCACTTCATGTAAAGAGGTCAGGCCACTTGTTGCTCAAGAACACAACACCCAGCTCGGTCCGGGAATCGAACTCACAACCTCACTTTCGTAAGCTCGACGTTCTGTCCACTAAACCATGTGCCTTCACTTTACTTCACGTTGCTCCAGTTCACTCAGCTGTAGAAATGAGTTGCGACATCACTGGTGCCAAGCTGTATCGCCCCCTTTACCTTTCCCTTGGATAACATCAGTGGTGTGGAGAGTAGAGGCTGGTATGCATGGGCGACTGCTGGTCTTCCACAAACAACCTTGCCCGGGCTTGTGCCTCGGAGGGTAACTTTCTAGGTGCAATCCCGTGGTCATTCATGACCGAAGGATGTCTCCATGCTGGAGTAACGCCTTGAAGGATTGTAGTTGAATGAAGTACTTATTTTATCGCTTAGTTACGGGGATGTAAACACAGCAACACCAGCTGTCGAGCGTTAATGGAGAACAACAGTCACAAAGAATCAAAGCACACACATAAGGCTTCTTTCGGTTTCCATCTACCAAATCCAATTACAAGGCTTTGATTGACACGAGGCTATAGCAGAAGATATTTCTCCAAGTTGCTACGCAGTGGTACCGAAACAGGAATCATGTGGTTGAGAAACATACTTCTTACCGTACAGCCAAACCTGAACCTATATTATAGGCCTTTATGATAAAAAAAATATATTAAAATTTGAATTTTTAGAAATTTTCTAGACAGTGTAGTCTTTAATAATTGATATCTTTTACTAAAAATTGCATACTCTAAACTAATTAATAAGCAGCTTTCTTTATTATAGTATAGATATTGTAATGTTATTTCCAATGCAGCTAAGAAGAGCAAATTTGCTTTCGGTATTGACATAATGTGTTTTCCAACAAATCAATAATACATTCAATCAATCGGTTGTTCGTATCATCTTACATTTCCTACACGGCTGTTTGAATATTTATTTCTCTTAGATTTGTATATTTTATGTAAAATCTTTAACGTGAAACATATTAGAGATCGATAGTAGTTTAAGCTCAAATTTGAGAATTATATTTACAGAAGTAGTGTATTTTCTACCTTTATATATATATGTGTATACATGTGTGTGTATGTGTGCGTGTGTGCGTCTCTGTGTGTGTACATACAAACAATATATATATATATATATATATATTATATATATATATATATAATATATATATATATACATATACGTACATACATACATACAATACATACATACAGTCTTTAATCATTTACTTGTTTCAGTCATATGACTGCGACCACAAATCGACCCCAGCACTTCTTTGTAAGCCTAGTACTTATTTTATCGGTTTCATTTGCCGAAATGCTAAGTTTCAGTGATGTAAACACGCCACTATCAGTTGTCAAGCGATGGTCGGGGACAAACACACACAAATATATGTATATATGTATATATATATAAAGGAAAAGTTTATGAAAATAAACAAAAGACGAAGGCAGGTGGAGTACAAACAAACAAATATATATATATCACATATTATATATATGTATGCATATGCATACATACACACACACACACACACACACACACACACACATATATATATATATATATATATATATATGACTGCTAAAGAGAACAACAAACGTTAAGGAAAGACAAACATTTCAAGTCACATACGTTATTAGTATTGGAAAAGTTCAAAATCTTACAGCTGTTTCTGGGATATCCCAGAGTGTAGCATATTGTATCGTCAGAGACAAATAGGGAAAATAAAAGGGTATAGATTAATGAAACGACGACACAGACGGCAGGAGAAAAGGAATAAAGAGATGTAGAAAGAGCAGAGAAAAAAGGCTAAATGTAAATCCTGTATAAATTCATGTAGGTTAAAGTCCTAATAGAGTAAGTATCCATCAACCTACATGGATTTACACGGGATTACACCTAAGGTCTTACGGACTTACTTCTACGTGATCGGAAAGTTGAACTGTGAACTTTTATGCTTCTTTTTTCTTCTCTTCCTTCATCTCCTTATTCCTTTTCTCCTGTTCTTCATTTCATTAATCTATACCCTTCTCATTTTCCCGATTTGTTTCCGACGACGGGATATCCTGTACTCTGGGATATCCCAGAAACAGCTGTAAGACTTTGAATTTTTTCAATACTAATAACGTATATGACTTGAGATGTTTATCTTGCCTTAACGATTGTTGTCCTCTTTAACAATTTTACATACGCTATATTGGTAATCTGCTATGGTTCCATAACTACCAGCTCAGCTATAATCTTGGAGTCCCAGTAATCCGTTACAGCACTTACCTAGCGAAATTAGTAATTAGATCACCTGTGAACTAAAGCCCCATACGTTGTGTGTGTGCGTATATATATATATATATATATATATATATATTATATATATATATATATATATATATATATTACATTATATAAAAGGGCTTAGTAAAATAAATTACTTTGCCGCATACTGAACTCATTAGAAATAGTAGCCAAAAAAAACTTTTTTAAAACTATTTCTAATACTTTCTAATACTTTCTAATACTTTCTAAGTATTAGAAATAGTTTTAAAAAAGTTTTTTTTGGCTACTATTTCTAATGAGTTCAGTATGCGGCAAAGTAATTTATTTTACTAAGCCCTTTTATATAATGTAATAATTTGAATTCGCCTTAAATGGTCCCTTTGCATACTGAATACTTGGTGAAATTGATTAATAATTAATTAATTTTACCCTCAATTGTTGAAATATATATATATATATATATATATAATTTAATGGCGGTGCCCCAGCATGGCCACAGCTCATAAGCTGAAACTGGAAAAATCAAAATCAAAATCAAAATCATATATATATATATATATATATATACACGACGGGCTTCTTTCAGTTTCCGTCCAACAAATTCACCCAAAATGCTTTGGTCGGCCCGAGGCTATAGAAGAAGACACCTGCTTAAGGTGCCAAGCAGTGGAACTGAACCCTAAACCGTGTAGTTGGGAAGCAAGCTTCTTACCACACAGCCATATATATATAAATAAAGCGAGAGAGACAGAGACAGTGTGTGTGTGTGTGTGAGAGAGAGAGAGAGAGAGAGAGAGGTAGATAGATAGATAGATAGATAGATAGATAGATAGATAGATAGATAGATAGATAGATTGATAGATAGAACTAATTGTTTTTAAGTTGAGTTATAATAAAAACAATTTAAGACTAAACTGAAGAATTACTCACTACTTTTTATAGCGTACAGGAATGTTTGTATGCGCGCCTATGAGGGAGTGTCTGAGTGTGGGTATGTTACGTATTATGTGCAACATGCCCGATATCTAACAATACGTCCTTCATTAAACTTCAGACAATAAATTGATGTCCTTGTCGAACGACGCCATTTTCTGGTCGGTCATACAAGGTCGGTGAGTGTTTTTTTAAGCCCCGTGTGCGGATGAGTTAGTTCATATAGCTTCAAGCAGATTCTAAACAGAATACAAAATTCGTAGATTGTGCCCTCAAAAATCTTTGTTGATAGAAAGCCATTTCGATGGGTAGGTAATACGGGTCCTTTCACTGGTCTCTCGGTTGATTGGGCTGTGTTAGGTTAGTGCTTCACACCGACCGACTGCCGTTCAGTGGGTGCATGGTGGCTTGACTGCAACGGAACGGTGGAAAGTGTAAGGGCTGGCAGAGGTTCTGGGTGTTAATAGGACAGTGCGGTGTATTACAAGTGCGCACCCACAAATACACACACACATGCATACACACACACATACATACATTCATACATACATACATACATAAACACATATATACGCACATACATACATATATATATGTATATTATATATATATATATATTTACATATATATATATATAATATATATATATATATGCATGTATGTATGAATGTATGTATGCATATGTGTGTACAGGCGTTGGTGGCTTGTAAGGAGTTCTCTTCCCAACCATATGGTTCTGGGTTCAGTCCCACTGCTTGGCACCTTGGGCAAGTGCCTTCTACTATAACCTCGAATCGACCAAAGCCTTGTGAGTGGAATTGGTAGTCGTGTATGTATGTATATAAATATATATATATATATGTGTGTGTGTGTGTGTTTGTATATATATATATATATATATATATATATATATATGTATGTATGTATATATATATATATATATACATATGTATATATATATACATACACACATATATAAATATATATATGTGTGTGTGTGTGTGTATGTATGTGTGTGTATGTGTTTGTGTGTCTGTATGTATCTCCCTGTCATCACTTGACAGCCGATTTTGGCATGTGCACGTGTCTGTAACCTAGCGGTTCTGCAAAAGAGAACCAATAGAAAAAGTACTCGGCTTACAAAGAATAAGTCCTGAGGTCGATTTGCTCGTCTAAAGGCAGCGCTCCAGCATGGCCGCAGTCAAATGACTGAAACAAATAGAAGAATAAAGAACAGAAGTATAGACAAGTAAAATTTAGATACATACATGCACACATATATACACAACATCATAAGCGGAAAGTGTAACCTCTCGAAAGAGCTGTTCTTCACTCCTGCTCCAGAGCGTCGGCTGCGGGGTCATTCCGAAAAGCTCTACCTGCGACGATTTCATCTCAATCGAAGGAGAGGAGCTTTCTCCGTCCGGGTTGCGGATCCGTGGAACAAGCTGCCAGACGAGATGGTGAAGATGCCGACGACCGCTTTGTTCAAAGCCTCCCTGGACCTCAAGTGGCCTGAACTCTTTACATGAACACCACCCTGTACTTAACTCCATGTCCCCCTACATGGCCTTGCTATTTGCTTTTGAGCCAAATTAACTAACTAACTAACATACACACATACACAAACACACATACAAACGCACATATATAGATAGACAGACGGACAGATAGATAGATAGATATAAACACTTGTGCTTAAACAACAGGAAGTAGAGAATATTCAATACTTTCAGCGTGTTACATAATTCGATAGAAGCTCGTCGTTTAAAAACGTTACACGGTATTTCGTGTCGTCTCTCTCTAGTTAATTATGAACACTTGAAACACAGAAAATTGTTATTTAATAAGCGTACAGCGATAATATCTGGGTATCAATTGGAATACTGATTTGAAGATATAAAATAAAGGAATGTTAATGGCTGATATATATATATATGACCGCTGTTTGAAAAATAAGATAGGTGGCAGCCAACAAACGATGTAGTGATACATAATGCAACCTGGTGGAATACCGATAAAAATGTACAAACCCGTTCACGTGAAGGTGCATATAATGCAAAGAAAAATGCGGAAGGATGGTTCCCTGTGAAATTTTGTAAAAGATTCCGACAATACATCGAGATCTGCAAACTTTATAAAATCGGACGACAAAATTCATATACGACCGAGTTGTCGGAATATTGAATCGCATAATCTATAGGTTGATGCTAGGATTTACCCATTACGAGGCATAGGATTGCAACGCAAATATTTAGAAGTTATGACCTAAAATCTCAGGCCTTTCGTTTCAACCATAGTTATACTGAAATAGTATGAAAAGAAACTTGCAACGGAGACTACCAGGGACGTACTGATTAACTTAATACTATTCTATATTTTTGAGATGAGGAATTGTGTAAGTTATTTATAATGAACGGATTGGTGTTCTCACTTTGTTGTTATCACATAGTTTCACTTGATATACTCTCCAGCCTTCATCAGGTGTTCTGGTGGAAATTTGGACCTGAACCTTTATTTGACCATAGAAGAGAATATGACCAAAAACTGCGTGTGCTCTAAGCAATGCTGTTGCGGTAGATTATACAGAGGCGAAACATACCGCTCCCTTAAAGTAAGAGTAGAGGGACATCGTAAAGCTGTGACACGAGGGGATGTTGAAAAATCGATTATAGCCGATCATGTATGAAGAAACGGAGATGCCTTCCGCTGTGGGACGAAGTTAAAATAATCGACAGAGAACACCACTGGATAATACAAAAATTAAAAGAGGCAGCACATATGCTAGGACATAATAACCTCCTAAGCAGACCAAGTACAGATATGAATGTAATATGGGAACCAGTGTTAAGAAAAGTTAAAATACTAGGTTTATAAGCCCTAAAATTCACGGGGATATAGCGTAGTGGATAAGAGCGCGGGCTACTAACCCTCGGATTCTAAGTTCAATCCCAGGCAGGGACTTGAAAAATAATATCAACAGAAAAACAACATCAGCAACATAACTTAGGAATGAGAATAGCGGGTTGAGTTCGAAATTCCACCCGAACACCTAATGAAGGCTGGAGAGTACATCAGCCGAAACGTAGGGATAACAACAAACAAGGTGAGGACATTTTAAATAATGTAATGATTGACATGCCCAAGGTCTGGTAATTTAATTTTAATGAATGCTCAACTTGATTATTATTATTAACCCAAATACGTTTGGAATGGTTTGTCGGAAACCATTTTGACAGAAACGGACTTTGAGCAATCATCAGCGAGTTCAACACAACATCAAAGGAATATTTTCTTGTCAGTTTGGACTACAAAAACAAATACTAAAAGACAGATTGAAAGTTGTTGTAAGGAAGAAACATACGAAGATTCAATAATTTCATTCCCGCTTAGAATGCAGCTGTTCCTTCTGTTACCAATCCACCCGTGACTACCCCCTTTTCTTTTTTTTTATAGTAATTTAAATCATAATCTTTTTTATTCAGATTTCATTATTCAACACCAGTTGAATAATGAATGATAGTTTTTATCTTTTATCTTATACTTGTTTCAGTCATTAGACTTCGGCCATGCTGGGGCACCGCCGTGAAGAATTTTTAGTCGAATAAATCGACCACGCCGAACCGCTAAATTAATGGAACACAAACACACCAGCACGGGTTGTCAAGCGGTGGTGGGGGGACAAACACACACACACACACACATACACACATATAAAACCACAATTCTTTTTTTTCTTTTTTGAGCGTCTCATTAATACTTTACATGTATTACGTCGTTGCGTCCTTGTTTATTTCTTGCCTTTTTTCTCTTTTTTTTATAATTAGTTAATCATATATATATATATATATATATATATATATATATATATTGGTAGTTCATGAAATCATAGTCGTTTATATTTAACATTTTGGTAGGCCGTTCTATTTCCATTTTATTCGATTATATACTTTTACCTTCTGTGATTTTATGAATATGTATTACTTTTTATATGTTTGGGAACCGTGGTATTTGTTATATATAACTAGCAGAGATACCCGGCGTTGCCCGGTTACATTCAATTGAAGAATTAGACTTTTCTGTTATATCTTCTGAAATGAACTGGAATATCTATGTTTCGAATTTCATCAAAATTGCAGATGAGGGTTATTTCCCTCTTTACTCACCCTAAAAAATTTGTAATCGTGCCACATGTATCCCATACTACTGATTTTTATGCGCATATTCCAAAATTCCAGTCTTATTGAACCTGTTAAAAAGACTTTGCTCTTGAAAAATGAAAGGTCATGGAGCTCTAAAATGTGAGAGTTAAGGCCCCTGTTGGTGGGGGGGGGGCATCTTAAGGTCAACCAGAGAAGTTTAATTGTTGAAAATCTTTTTAACTTGGGTCTTATATCTATTGTTTGAATTTATCTCAGATAGGAAATATATGTTCACTGGGTTTGTAAAAGAGAGCAAAGCTACAGGAAACCAAAAGACGAATGATCACAATAAGCAGTCAGTTACCCTACCCTAGTCGTTACCACTCCCAATGTAGGATTCCTCACCATCCAGGTGACAGGCACAGTCGTAAGATGCATTACGAATCTATAGCAATTGGAGGCGCGTGACCCAACTGAAATCAACCTTAACAACTGTGTGATGTGAGGGCTAAGGAGAAATTAAAGTGTCACCTCTGGAGTTTGCAGATGACCACTATACTGATACGTAACTGGACAGAATAAATGTAAAATCTATAAATGTCTTTGAATAACCAGTCACTCATTTGGCAAGGCCTTGAAATCAATGTTACCATCTGGGGACTATGTGTGACCCAGTGATAATAAAAAGACTGAAAGGAAGTCTGCAATCAAATAAATTTACTCAACACTTTGCAACGGAATCAGTGGAGGCAAAGATGCCTCTCATTTACTTGACAATTTATGCAACACATTGCAGAAATCACAATGTAAGTGTATGTCAAAGCAAACTGTTACACTGTTGTACCATTGAATTAGAAATGATGCCCAACTTTTATGCTCGGGTAACCCTGCAGTTTCCAAGAGCACAACTGTATTCGTTTTTGCTTAGATAAAATGACAAAATTGTGGGTATTAAGTCCCCATGGAGGGGTCTTTCTAACTTTGTAAGAAGATGAAATTTTATAAATATTTCTTCATTTGTGTCTAATATCTATGGTTAAAATTTCATCAACAGCAAAAATATATGAATTGTCATGGGGGTTATGGCCTTTATGCATAGAATATAATTTCCAAATTTTATAAAGATACATTCAGTACTTTTGACCAAGTTTGGATCATAAAAGAAATGACTAAAATTTGGGAGTTAAGGCTCCCATTAGAGTGTTATATATATATATATATATATAATATATATATATATATATATATATATATAATAGATAGATAGATAGATAGATAGATAGATAGATAGATAGATAGATAGATAGATAGATAGATAGATAGATAGATATAGATACATACACACACACACATACAAAGATAAATTGATAGATACAACTTAGTGGGCAAACAAAAATATGAGACACAGCCTAGTGCTTTTTTTATGTTGATAAGCCTAGTACTTATTCTATTAGTTTGTTCTTGTGAAACCAGTAAGTTATATGGATGTAAATGAATGAACAGCAGTTGTGAAGCAGGGATGGGGGTGAAACACAAAGACAAACTCACACATATAAACTTACATATATGCATACATATATATACGATTAATTTGTTTCAGTTCCTGTCTACGAAATCCATATATATTGTTGTTGGCATTCTTGTTGTCTCGGGAGAAAATGGAGTTGCGCATAAAATAATCTAGTCCGGCTTTTACATTTCATGTCCTAATACGTCTCCTGCTGTGGCTGTGTAGTCCTATCCTGGAGGAACACTCCCTCTGGCAGGTACCGCAAATGTAGCGAAGACTTTGCCTGGCTGGTTGTAATGTCATACTTTCTTGTTGACGTCTTTTCTTGTCTTTCCATTTCTCTCTCCCTCTATGTCCTCCTTTGTGTCCTCCCTCTTTTTGGTACGTCGCCAATCTCCACGGTTGCTGGCAACTGCTTCCCAGTTGGTAATATTGATGTTGCAGGCATTCATGTCCCTTTTGCAAGCATCCTTGTATCGTAAGAAGAAACGGTCTTCTACAGACCTAGTGCCCCTAGCAAGCTCTCCGTTGAGTATGTCTGGGGATTCTGCCATCTTCCATACGGCTACATGTCCAAGCCATCTCATACGTCTTTGTGTGAGGAGTGCAAACATGCTTGGTATTCCTGCTTGCTTGAGGACATCCTTGTTGGGGACATGATTCTGCCATTTGATGCGAAGGATTTTCCGGAGGCAGCGCAGGTGAAAGATATTTAGGCGACGTATGGCGTCGTATGGCGTGTGTATGGCGTCCAAGTCTCACTTCCATACAGTAGAGGGCTAAGTACACATGTCTGGTAAATCTTCACTTTTGTGGTCTTGTCCCATGCCCGTTTGGAGAGTTGGGCCATCACAGTAGCTGCCTTGAGCTCAGCATCAAAGGATAGATTGTAAGTGACGGTAGAGCCAAGATAGGTAAACTTCTCCATCTCCTGTAGTCTGTGGTCTCCAAAATGTATGTTTGGGATGTCCGATGTAGCCTGACCCATGATGTTGGTCTTCTTGAGGCTGATAACTAAGTCAAAGTTGCCACATGCTTGCTCAAAACAGTTAATGAGCCTTTGTAGGGCTTCTTCTGTTTGTGATACCAGAGCGGCATCATCAGCAAATAGCATCTCCTTGATCAGGACGCTTCTAATTTTG
>NW_021835636.1:0-26203 GCF_006345805.1 Octopus sinensis
TTTGTGAGTGGCTTTGGTAGACAGAAACAGAAAGAAGTCCATCATGTATATATGAGTGTTGTGTGTGTATATGTGTATATATATATGTGTGTGTGTGTGTGTGTGTGATAAATATATGAGTGCAATTATGAAGGTGTTTAATCTGTACTAGTGCATGTGTGTGTATATATATGTATATATATATATATATATACATATATATTACATTATATAAAAGGGCTTAGTAAAATAAATTACTTTGCCGCATACTGAACTCATTAGGATTAGCAGCCAAAAAACTTTTCCAAAGCTATTTCTAATACTTAAAGAAAATCTCTCTCATATATAGTGTTTGCTTAATTCAACTCACAAAAGTTTGGGGGTAAGGACATCGAAAAATCAAATGCTAAGGTTATTTGAGAACGTACGTTTCAATAATTAATTTTGCCCTCAATTGTTGAAATTATATATATATATATATATATATATATATATATATATATATATAGATAGATAGATAGATAGATATAGAGTTAAATGCGGGTTTTGTTCAAATTCTTTTACTTCCTGGTACCTGTTTATGTATTTTTCCATGTTAATTGTTAACAAGGAAAAATACACATTCATTTATATATTGCCAGCCCCGCCTGGCCCCCGTGCCGGTGGCACGTAAAAAGCACCATGCGTCCGTGGCCGTTTGCCAGCTCCGTCTGGCACCTGTGCGGGTGGCACATAAAAAGCACCCACTACACTCACGGAGTGGCTGGCGTTAGGAAGGTCATCCAGCCGTAGAAACACTGGCAGATCAGACTGGGCCTGATGCAGCCTTCTGGCTTCACAGACCCCAGTTGAACCGTCCAACCCATGCTAGCATGGAAACCGGACGCTAAACGATGATGATGATGATGATTGTGCATCTGTGACTTTCCACCCTCACCATCGTTTGAGAACCAATGTTGCTGTGTTTACACCCCTATAACTTAGCAGTTCAGCAAAAAAGACCAATAGAAAATCTACTAAGATTACAAAGAATAAGTCCTCGGATCGATTTCTTCTACTAAAGGTGGTGCTCCAGCATGACCACATTCAAATTAGTGAAACAAGTAAAGGAATAATAGAATACATATACATACGTGCACACATACATATAAGTTAGTTCCTGGTAGATTATTTCCAGAGAAACCCAACCTGAGCTCTGGGCTGTTGGATTCCAGACCAATACCAAAATTCTTCAAGCATAAGAAATGCCGGTTTCACAACAGTAACACCATAGTTATGTTACTATCATACACAAACATGTATATATATATATACATACATGTGTATATATAAACATGTGAGTGTGTGTGTATGTGTTTATATATACACACATATATATATATATACATACGTATATAAAAATAAGCATATCTATATATATGTGTGTATTTATGAGAAGGTTGTATGTTATTTCAGGAAAATTTCTTTATTATTTCTAACAAGACTATGGCTATGCTGGAGCACTGCCTTTAATTGAGCTAATCGACCCCAGGACTTTTCCTTTGTAAGCCTAGTACTTATTCTATCAGTCTCTTTTGCTAAACTGCTAAGCTAGGGGGGACATATACACACGCATACATATATATAGAGAATGGGCTTCTTTCAGTTTCCATCTACCAAATCTACTTACAAGGCTTTGGTTGGCCCCAGGCTATAGTAGAAGTCACTTGTGCAAGGTGCCACACAGTGGGACTGAACCCAGAGCCATGTGGTTGGTAAGCAATCTACTTACTACACAGCTGCTCCCACACCTATACACACATAGAAATGTATATACACACAGACATGTATGTATGTGTATATCCATCTATATATACATACATAAAGATGTATACACACACACACACTCATGAGGAGGCAATGCCTACTACTCCCGGATATATTATAAGTATCCTCTTAACTGTTGCCATATCTTCATTGCTGTTCGAGCGAAGCAGACTCACAGAATATTTCTGAGACAGAAAGACTTCAAGCCAGTATCAAAACCCAATAACCAACCCTGGTAAATAATATTCTTCTCCTATTTATTTAACACACAATTTACCACCACATTTACATTGCTAAACATTCATTAGACTTATTTCAAACATAAATATACTGTTATATAGATATTGTTTTATTTTCACACACCATCTTATAGACTAGACGTTGTTTAGACATTTTACATTGTCACATCACAAGTAAAACCTTTCATTTCCAGAATATAATATAAAATATGGTTGTGTTATAACTATGTCAAAACTATTTGATGGAAATGTTCATCTAAGGATACATCATTTTACGTAGTTTAAAGTGGATTTCTAAGTCTCAAGTGAAATTTAAAATTTGCAAATTAATTTCATGGCAGATAAATTAATTGGTTATTTTTCATAAACTTAATTTTTTAAAAGCTTAGTTTATATATATATTTTCTCTCTCAGCACATCTTTATCCTACATCAACATTTTAATGTGCAATGCATTAAATATGTTTTCTCACCATCTTCGATATTATTTATCAGATGGATGGCTTCTGAGAATTACTTCACATTGTCTGCAATAATTATAAACTCTATTACAAACCAACAACAAAGTCTCCCCAAAATGCCCTTAAAAACATATTAGATAATAACACATTGGTGAGGTCATGGCTAGAATGTCTGACTATAGGGTGACTAGATAACAATTAACTTTCATCAACAGAAGCCATAATTTTAATTGATTTTAAACAAATATATTTGTTACATTTCAAATGTAATGTTTATAAAAATAATTTTAATATTTCAACTTTATAAATTGTATTCTGACATTATAAAAGTTAAACATCCTATTAAATTTTAAAAGATTATAGTTTTGATATATTTTTATAAATTACATTTAAATATTGTATTTGAAGGAATAATCTATGTTATAATTTGGTAAATTTAGAAATATTCTTGGAGATTTCTGTGGAATTATCAGCTTGGTTGAGAAATAGAATAGTGATGGTTTTTTTTTTAAGTGTAGATTTATGGATGAGAAAGACATGAATAATAATTGAAGAGAGGGTGTGTCATTTATAGAGATAGGTTAACAGACTAAATGGTGGTGGTCGTGGTGAAGTAGAGATTCCAAGTTATGTATGTAATGTGTGGCTGATGTGTTTTACTCCTTTAGTTCATTGAACCATGGCCATGCTGGAGCATTGCCTTTATGTATTTAACTGATCGTATTAGCACCACAATTTCTTTTTAAGTCCGGTAAATATTTTAACCGAATCTATTTGTGGATCAGCTAAATTAGGAAATGGAGTTGATATTTTAATTAAACAGCAAGTACTAATGATTAAATGATGGAAAGAATATATATATATATAAAGTGAGAGAGAGAGAGAGATACACACTTGTATACATACATATATACACACACTCTTCACATTTGTGCTAATTTCCTCCAACCATTTTATAAACTATAAAAAATGTGTCCAGGATTTCAAATACTTTTACAAGAAGAGAAAGTTTATATTTTTTTGAACAATTTCAAAAATATTTGATGAATTCTAAAGAAAGAAAATGTAAATTATATTTAATGACAAAAGGTTTTAGATTTTGTTTCATGGAAAATTCAAAATTTCTAAATCAATTTTACAGAAATATAAGCTAAGAAATCAAATAGGTACGTAATTGTGTCTTTATTTTTGTCCCACCAACAGTGCTTGACAACCGATGTTGGTGTGTTTACATCCCTGTAACTTAAAAGTTCAGCAAAAGACAACAATAGAATAAGTACTAGGCTTATAAAGAATAAGTCCTGGGTTCGATTTGCTCGACTAAAGGTGGTGCTCCAGTATGGCCACAGTCAAATGACTGAAACAAGTATAAGAATAAAAGAATATATATATATATACATACAGGCGCTGGAGTGGCTGTGTGGTAAGTAGCTTGCTTACCACCCACATGGTTCCGGGTTCAGTGGCATCTTGGGCAAGTGTCTTCTACTATAGCCTCGGGCTGACCAAAGCCTTGTGAGTGGATTCGGCAGACGGAAACTCAAAGAAGCCTGTCGTATATATATGTATGTATGTATGTTTGTTTGTCCTCCTAGCATTGCTTGACAACCGATGCTGGTGTGTTTACGTCCCCGTCACTTATCGGTTCAGCAAAATACATCAATAGAATAAGTACTAGGCATACAAAGAATAAGTCCCAGGGTCGATTTGCTTGACTAAAGGCAGTGCTCCAGCATGACCGCAGTCAAATGACAGAAACAAGTAAAAGAGTAAAAGAGAGAGTATATACATGTACACTATATAAATACACACACACACATAATATATACATGTTTATGTAAAAGGGAAATAAAATGTTGAAGTTGATATTGAAAAGGAGAGAGGGAATGAGAGAAAGAGAGAGAGAGAGAGAGAGAGAAGAAAGTAAAAGAAGAGAAGGACATATGAAGGATATAAAATAAGAAAGGGAGGGTTGTTATCATTATTATTAATTACTATTACTATTGTTTGGGTGGTGAGCTGGCAGAATCGTTAGCATGCTGGGCAAAATGCTAGGCAGCTATTTGTTTGCCTTTACATTCTGAGTTCAAATTTTGCAGACATCAACCTTCATCCTTTCAGGGTCAATAAAATAAGTACCTTTTGAGTTCTGGGGTCGATGCAATCAATTTACCTGCTCTCCAGAACAAGCTGGCCTTCTGTTAAAATTTGAAGCCATTATTATTATTATTATTATTATTATTATTATTATTATTATTATTATGACTCATCTGCGACTACATTCTGAGTTCAAATTCCACCAAGGTCACCTTTGCCTTTCATCCTTTTGGGGTCGATTCAATAAGTTCCAGCTATGCACTGGAGGCGATGTAATTTACTAGTCCCCTCACCCCAAATTTCAGGCCTTGTGCCTATAGTAAGAGAGTATTATTATTATTATTATTATTATTATTATTATTATTATTATTATTATTATTATTATTATTATTATAATTACTGTGACGTGCTGGCAGAATTGTGAGGATGCAAAGCAAAATGTTGAGCGGCATTTTGTCCATCTTTACATTCTGAGTTCAAATTCCACCAAGGTTGACTTAGCCTCTCATCCTTTTCGGATCGATAAATTAAGTACTAGTTGAGTACTGGGGTCAGTGTAATAGACTGGACCCTTCCTTGAACTTGCTGGCCTTGTGCCAAAACTTGAAATCATTTTTATTTTATTAAAAAAAAAAAATCATTGCTGTCATTGTTGTTGTTCTTGCTGCTGCTGCTAATATTATTATTATTGATGTTGTTATTGTTATAGTTATTGATATTCTTCTTCTTCTTCTTCTTATTATTATTATTATTATTAATGTGATGAACAAGCAGAACTGTTACAAAATGCCAGACAAAATACTTTGCATCATTTCTTCCAAGTTTACATTTTGAGGTCAAATTCCACCAAGGTTGATTTTGCCCCTCGTCCTTTTGGGATTGATAAAATAAGAACCAGTTAGGGGCTGGGGGGTGATGTAATCAATTAGTGCCCACACCCAAAATTTCAGGCCGTATGCCTATAGTAGAAAGGATTATTATTATTATTATTATTATCTTCAAAATATTACCAAAAAAATTTGGGGGCATGGCTGTATGGTTAAGAAATTCACTTCAGAACCTTGTGGTCTCAGGTTCAGTCCTACTTCGCAGCACCTTAAAGAATTAACTTCTTCTAATGTTCCAGGTTGACTCAAGCCTTGTGAATGGGTTTCGTACATGGAACTGATAAAGTCTATGGTATATATATGTGGGTGTATATTCATGTATGCACATCTACATTTGTTCTTGTATGCATGTGTGTGTGTGTGTGTGTGTGTGTGTGTGTGCATATGTCTGCACATGTCTCCTTGTCTTGACATCTGCTGCGAATTATAAACAAATGTCACGTCACACAAACAGTGTTGTTTGTTTGCAGTGTTCCACCAGAAAACATATCCAACCATTCTGCTGTTCATGTTGGAAGAACTTGGGGAAATATTCTCTTGCTTGAAACCAGCTGAAGATTGGTGACCCTCATTGAGTGCAGTCATAGACTTGACTGAGTGGGACTCACAAGAACCTGGCAAGAAACAAAACAAAATTATTAGAAGGAAAATACAAAAAAGAAAATACATCATCTGATGTATTATAAAGGTTTTGACATCCATTTTCCCTAACTGGCATGGGTAGGACAGTTGACGAGGAAGCAGTGAACCAGAGGACATTGCTGAGCTCCAATGAAAGATTTGGCAAGATTTCTACAGCTGGATAATCTTCTTAACACCAGATGCACACATACACGTGTGTGTATGTGTTTATGCATTCATAAGAGTATATGAATGAATAAACATGGGTTTACTGATGTTTGATTGCACATCTGATTTTGTATGCTAGCATGGGTTAGGTGAATATATTATTGTAGCCTTGTTTTACAGACAGACAGCCTTCCTATTGCTCACCCAAAACCATTTTGCAAGAACAAAAGTTCTTATTTCCCATGTCTTCCAAGGTGGGGGTGATTGGTTGACAGATGTTTCTGCTTGGAGCAACTTAAAAGAGATTGCAAACATAAATAAATGCATAGACACCAACACGCACACACACTCAGCTCGAGTTCACTGCTTCCTGTAGCAGAAACAGCTGGAAGCTAATGAAGGTGTCTACGTAACTCTTGTTCTTTTGTCATTCATTGATTCATATCTATAAACATACATAGACACAAATATTTATACATGGGTATGTGAAGTTATATATATACATATATATATATATCATCATCATCATTTACCATCCGCTTTCCATACTAGCATGGGTTGGACGGTTCAACTGGGGTCTGGGAAGCCAGAATGCTGCACCAGGCCCAGTCTGATCTGGCAAAATTTCTACGGCTGGACGCCCTTCCTAACGCCAACCACTCCATGAGTGTAGTGGGTGATTTTTACATGCCACCGACACATGTGCCAGATGAGGCTGCCAAACGGCCACAATCAGATGGTGCTTTTTACGTGCCACCGGCACTGGTATCACAGCTACAATTTCCATTGATGTTGATCAACTTGGATTTTGATTTTGATTTATATATATAAATATTCAGCAGAAGTAACAAAGTGACCCAAGATCCGAAAGTTTCATTTATTAGCAGTTATCAAACAGGTTCTTTGGAGGTATATTCCCAGACCTCCAAAAACCACTTTGATGAGTGTAATCTCTCGGACCTTGAGTCCCTACTGTCACGCCCCTATCACCCCTACCTCTATCTTTCCTCTCTCAATCACTCTCTCTTCTTCTTTTTACTCTACTATCTTACTGCTGTGACAAAGATTGGCAGTAAATCTCTTCTCTTCACCATTCTTCCAATGAAACTAGGGATGTTACTGGACCTACCTGAGTCTCTCCCCAACACTCAGCCACTCCTTTTCATATATTTATTACCCTAGATCTCTCACACATTCCAAGGTATATGTGAAACCCAGAGATTGAGGGGAACCTTTAGTTTTGTCAAGGACATGGCGAGCGTCTCTAGCGATGGGGCCATAAGATGCACCCAGTGCACATTGTGCAGTGGTTGGTGTCAGGAAGAGCATCCAGCTGCAGAAAGAAAACCAGAAAATGTAACTTCAGGCAAGATATTCTTTGAACCATCCAACCCATTCCAGCATGGAAAGTGGGGGTAAATGATGATCATCATACATACATACAGACGTATGGATGTATAAATATACATATGTGCATCCTTGTGTATATATTATACACATTCATTCTATCATATATACATATATATGTATGTGTATCCTGAAGAAGGTCTCTTTTATTTTTCATTCCTCCTGGGGTCAATAGAGTAACAGTCATTATTTCATAGACCAAGGAGGCGGTGGAGGATCATTCTGATGATGATGGGTCACCAGAATGTCATTAAACACCCCCACCAATATTTCCTAATCCACCTCATTAAACCCCCAATACTTCATAATAAACTACACCAAGTTATAACTCCTCACCTAACACAAAACAAAACACACTTCACCTGCCAAACCCCTTTTTCATACAAACACACCTTTCTCATTGCTACCCAAACATTGTCCCTTATATTAAAGATAATTAAGATGAACCTAACTTTCATTAATTGGGCTTATTCATTAACCAATCTTTATGATCTCAATCAGCAACAAATAATAACGATCCTCTCAACATGCTGTCTATCAGTGTGATTATATGAAAGCCCATCTTTGGATAAGCTTTCCGAGTTAATCAATGTTGTGTATGATAATTGTGCGGACTAAATTGAAATGTCAAGAGATTTACAGCATTTGTCAGGTTAAGAACAGTTTCATCTCCAGCTTTATTGGTATCTGTTAATCCAGGTAAATATCACGGAAACCAAGCCAACCATGACTGTCACATCATTTCCAGTGCATATAATTATTAATAATACTTATATTCCTGATTTGTAGGGACATGGTATTTCATTATGCAACCATAAATTCCTGTAAAATATATTAAATCGTTTTAGAAGTCAACACCACATTCTACTTTGTTAGCAGTGTTTTTCACATTATTCTATTGATATTCCATAGAAATTATAGTTGGCTCTGATTTTTTGCTAAAACCTTTCCTATCGAGATGTCAGATGTAAACAAACAATGAGATAAACAATGAGAACAAACAACAGATGTTTTTCTCTTTGATCTCATTGTTTGTTTCCGTCTGACATTTCGATATGAAATGTTGTAGCAGGAAATCAGTCCTGGCTATAATTTCTACCGATAATATCTGTAGAAATAACCTCAACAAAATATTTATATTCCTTCTTACTACAACACTTTTCACCATCACTTATATTCAGTCAATAAAGATAATGGTGTATTTATATCTTCAAGTTTTATTTCTAATGATTATTCCATTGGAAACAGTTTAAATGTTTAACTTCACTGTCAAATAAACAATTTGTTTAATATATTTAATGAAATGTGTGTTTTCCTTGAAATTCTTTGAATGAATCAAGTAAATATTATTTTATCAAAAGCTTTTCACAAAACTAATAAAGTTTTCATTTTATTTCAGCTTTCATGTAAAAATTAGTGAATTTTGAAGAGATAAATTGTATTCGAAAGGAAGAAAACAAAATCCACAGAAAAGAATATATTTAACAGAAAAAGATAATAATTCTATATTCATAAAATGGAGAAGATTAATGAAGAAAACAAAATGTTGGCTCTCATTCCTGCCACAGTCTGTGATACAACAGCAATTTATAAGGAAACTACACCAATTCTTCCCCAAATATTACATACACAAAACACAAAGAAAACAGAAGAACAGGAAAGAAAGACACAAAGAAATCTAAAGAACAGGAAAAGTCCATGTTACCAAGTTTCCTTCATATTGTGACATGTTACCGAACACTAATCAAAACAGACCACATCAATACGTTTATAGATTATGTAAAGGTTAAATGTAATCACATGGACTCTCTGGGTTTAGATGGATCTCGAATTTTACGTAATATCAAATGTAAAATGCCAAGATTTCTGGAAATTGCAGAACAAAATAATGATTTTGTTCACCAAAACCTTGATTGGTTTCAACAAAGACTCTTTGACATTTATGTCACCTGTAACCCATACAACCACAAGACCATTGAACCACCAAAAGTAATCACAAAATTTCGTCCTCTTCGGCCAGTTGTGACCAGAGAAGTAGAGATTGAGGAATCTGGTGAAGACTTAAGCAACCCAATATCCAATATTGTTGTCATACAAGGGGGTATTGTAACATTCCCACTACTGTATGACAATATGTTGTATAACAAGAGTCGGCAACAGAAATGAAGTTCATTGCTCATCTTCTGTCACTGATTTTACCAGAATCAGTCAAGACACAGTCCTGGCCACCCTCCCATTTCGAAAAATGATTCTTATTATCAACCCTTTAAGTTTTGAAATCAAAAGAATTCAGCTAGGATTAATCTTGGTTTCTTATTTGGAACATTCCACGCTTATAGGTGTAGAAATGTTTGGTCAGACCATATACATCATTGACTGGGAAGAGAATAGAATAAAATACGAATTCATAACGAAAGAAACCCTTCAGATATTGCTGTAGGAGCACAAAATAAACTCTTAGTATCCTTTTCCAATATTAACAGGGTTACCTGTTACAATGTGGATGGCCAGCAGTTATTTGAGGTGGATACCAATTCCCTGGACATTCCAAGCCACATCTCTGTGTACCAAAACCATTTTTATGTCCTTCAGGGACATATTATTTATCGGATTTCAGGTACAGGTGCTGTGACAACAAGAGAAATTGGCATGAAATGCCGCCATATTTCTGTTGGCAAAGAAAACATTTTTGTAACCGATTATTTTGATGTCCTTCATATCATTGGAACAAATGAAGACTTTTGGCCCAGGCAGTCACATAACCCCCAGCTATGGACCCCAACATTGAACAACTATATTTATATTGAGGATTGCTACAACATTACAAATATTCTACCTATGTCTACATCTTCTATATTAATAATTTACAAAAACAAGAAAGCTAAATTATTCACTGAACGGGGAAATAATTAACCAAAATAATTCAGTTTTCCTTGAGCTTCCTTCTTCTGTTGTAGAATAAACGCAAACAGGTTCCTGGTATTTTATCCTGAAATGAAAGGGTTTCAGTATATCACCTGTCCAGAACTAAGAAAAGGCCCTTTAATAAAGGTGCAAACTGGTTACATGAAAATATGTCATATTGTATCAAATAAGTGTCTGGCTGTGACCACCACTGAAAACAAAAGCGAGGTCCATATCCTATTGATCAATGAAGATAAAGTTGACATTATAGAAAGAATTTCTCTGGGACATCATAATGTCAGCATTGCTGCAACTCCAATTAATTTTGTAGTCGTAGATGGAAACGAAAATAAAATGGTATTTTATTCCACATGTGGTGAAGAACTTTTTCAAAAATACCTTCCATTCTATGGCTACCCTCGTCACATCTACTCTGATAATGTTTATTTCTATGTCCTCTTCAGGAGACACTCTATTCTCAGATGTTACGATCTATATGGACAAATGAAATGGCAGTGGGAACTGCCTTTCCCTGTTCACCCTCACATTGCTGTTTTCCAAGGAACTCTTTATGTCCCGGACACTCAACTCAACAGGGTTCTTCTTTACAAGTATCAAGACCGGTCGTCTGGCTGCCGTTTACCCACGAAAAGTCCTTATATCAGAAATCTAAATCTACGACTCAAAGAAAAGGAGAATGATCAAAAACTTGTCATTGGCGAAATATGTAATCTGGCCAATGGACAGTTGGTGGTGTCTGACATCAACCATGATTGCTTGTTGTACATTTCTGAGGAAGGAGACATTGTGTCCAGATTATCTCTGCCGTCTACAGCCACACATATATGTCGATGGGATTCTAATCATATAGGAGTCATATTACCCCTACAGAAACAATTAAGGGTCATTGGAAACATATCAAAGACAGTGAGAAGTGTATCATTAAGGCAGCCTTATGTACGGGTGTGTAAGATGGGTGAATGTGAAATTGTTTGTTATTGTGATAAACCATCACATTTAGACATTTTAGCCATCAATTATTATAATCAAGTCGAAGTAATTAAGACAATTAATATCCCTGTGTTTGTGAAATCATTATCAATAGACAAGAAAACAGAAAAGCTATTAATTGTTACTAGGGGAAAAGCTTTTCAGTACAACACTAGAATAGGTGGTGGTAGTCATGGCAGTGCACGTCGTCAGAGTGGTGGAAGTGATGGTAGTATTAGTAGTAGTGGTGGTAGTATTAGTAGTGGTGATGGTAGTATTAGTAGTAGTGATGGTATGGTTTCCAGTGATTCAGAGTCCGAAACAGAAGCTTTCTTCAAGGACATTAGTGGTGGTGGTCATGGCGGTCGTCAGATGGTCCCCAGTGTTTTAATGTCCCAAGTGAAACGTCCCCTCAGTCTCCAAGGTGGATCTATTGACCAAACGTCTGTTTATCTGATAGACAGAAGCCGTATGTTTGCCATAAACGATCAGAATTTGTTGGTTAATGATCTCGTTACTAATAATCAACTTAATTATTATATCGACCTGGTGGATGTATTTTCCAGACACATTTCTCTCAGTGAAATGCTGTCTTCCACTTTATATCTACAGGACCTGACAGTTTCTGATAAAGCCAGACATATTCCTCTCCCTAAACATTTGGGAGACAAAGAACCAGCGAGGATTGATTCTTTGGTTCTTACTGAAAATAATCTGATTGCAGGATGTGACGAGGAGAATGGAAACATTAAGATATTCACATTGGATGGTCACGTATTGGATTCAATCAAAGTGAATGTTTATAATTGTATTAAAATGTGTCGATGGCAGTCAAACACACTGGTCATTACGAATTGGGATGATGAAGATGATAAACACCAACTGTTGACATTAAAAGTGGAATTTTTATTGTCGTTGGTAATTTACAAAACGAGAAATAATTATAAATGTGTGGCTTCTTTATCGAACAATCAACTGGTTTTTAGTGAATCGAGGGATGTAAGACATTTGTATTTTGTTGATATTGATGAAATACATTCGAGTGTGAAGGAAATAAAAGAAATAGACATACCTGAACCATTAATAGAGAGAAGAGAAGATGGAAATTTTCCTGATATAATCCTGGATATTAAAGTTACTGATGAAGATGTCATCATTGTCTTCAACAGGAGATTCATCATTTTCTTTAACAGTGGTGGTCAGTATTTACATTCAGTCAGACACTACATGAAGAATTATTTTGCTGATGTTTATGACAGGATGACAATTGATGACAGTTTTTTGTACATTCATGGTCAGTGGGAGAAATGTTTAGGTTCAACTGAATATGGAAACATTTTGTGTTTGACCCAGAATGGGGAATACAAGAGAATATTTTTAAATGAAAGAATTTATAAAGATAAAGTAGATTTCTCCAGTATAGACTGTAAAGGACCAAGGTTTGTTGGAAGCCCCAGGAGGGGAAGGAATGAATTGTATGTTGAAGGGTTGTTTATGGTGAATCGAGACAGCTTCCCGGTTGCTCGTTTACAAACAGACGAATGTCCTGTTCAAGTAAAAGATTTTGATGTCTCTGAGGAAGGAAAGACAGTTGTGTGTGAAAAAGCCAATAATGGAAATGTTAAAATATTCGATGAAGACGGCCAGTTGCTATGTCACAGAAATGCTGCAAGTTTAGTTGGTGGTGTGTGTTTTACACAAGAATCACACATAATGGCCACGGTTCCTAAAAGGAAAGAAATATTTCTACTGAATGGAGAAGATTTGCAGACATCTCAAGTTTGGTCGAGTCTCATCCCTTATGGTGTAATATGGAGAAAAGTGGCGGGTATTTACTGGTGTGTACATAATGAATTGATTGAATGTCATTGCATAAAGATTGATGGGGACCAAGTGAACATTCTGGAATCTGTGTCGTCATTAAATCTTGATTCTGGTCTTCGTTTCCCTTCCATTACATCTGAAACGAACAAGGAAATATTCAGTAATGAATTAATTAATAAATTGGAATACAGAGGAGGAGATGGAGATGGAGGAGGAAGAAGAAGAGGTAAATCAGGTGAAATAATTGGTAATGGTAGATTAAAGGTGAGATGTGGTAATTACATAGCGGAGATTAATAATTCAGGAATTGATGAAATATCAGTGAGGAGACTTCCATATAGGACAGCAATGGTCCCTTTTTCCATTCCTGCATTCGAAGAACCTGTTGATTATGATTTGAGGGACATTAGGGACCGGAACAGTAAACTAATTAAGTTAGATGAGAATGTGAGTGTGTTGATGTTTCGAGAAAGTGTCACATTAATCAGAACAACAACAACAGTGGACATACTTCAACATGAACAACAACAACGACCACCACTGGACATTTGTCGGTGGACAGAGGAATGTTTCATTGTCGCCTTTGGGAGAGAAATGAGGGTCTTCGACAGGGATCTCCGTCGTTTAAAAACCATCATAACTGAGAAATACTACAACAGGATTTATAAATACAACGACAATCAACTCGTGTGTGGTGGTCATTATATTAGAGACATAACTCAAGAAGAGAGAGACAAGAAATACCAAAGAAGATGGGAGAACAACAAGGATTTCTGTTATTGCGATGACCCCAACATCTTTGACCCTTATTATGTGGATGTGGTTGATTTTGAAGATGGGAAATGTAAAGATGAAGTGCGTCGTGGGAAGATGAGGAGATTTAGAAGGTTGGAGGGAGACGAAGGGGTGGATGATGTGGGAGTCACATCTTTTGGTGATGTTGTTCTTGTGAGGAGGGAGATGAAGGAGGAGGGGTTTGGATATTGGGAAGTTTTGTGTTTTGTGGAATGGTTCAGGGAAAAGTCTTTGGTGAGGAGGATAAGAATAGAAGAAACAATATTTTCTCTTCTGGGATATTATATTCCAAGACCTCATCTGACCATAATTGGTGAATGTGTTTATATAACAGATTTAGAGAACAATATTTACGAAATACCTCGACATATTGAAGAGGAAACATCTGAAGATGATGAAATCCTGGGATTAAAATATAATCCAAAATATTTACTCCTCAGAGAGGATGATAATGAAGTCTATGAAGTTCTTGGTTTGGATGTTTCAGACAATTCTTTGATGGTTTTTGGAATTATTCCTGGACGTCAATCTTTTGCTTTCTTTTATTTTGACAAATAAATATTTCTAGAAATATTAAACTTCAATCTTCTTCTTCTTCTTCTTCTTGTAAATGGCTTCGCCGGGAATCGAACCTGCATCGCATACATCGCATTCTACACACTTATTGTTGTAACATTCCTCAACACTCTCTCTTTGTGCGTGTGTGTATATTTATATACAGTATATGTACATGTGTTTATATATATATACACACATATTTAGGCATGTATGTATAGAAATAAGGCTATAAGTATGTATGTTGGTGTGTGTGTATATATATATATATATATATATATATATATATATATACGCATGCATGTATGTATTGGAATGTCTGGTCCGAAAGCAGAGACTTTCATAATCATTGATTCTCCATTAAAAGCAGACGACCACCGCCGTCGTCGTGGTCGTGGTCGTCGTCGTCATCATCATCATCATCATCACCATCATCATCATCATCATCGTCGTCGTCATCATCACCATCATCGTCATCATCGTCGTCGTCATCATCATCACCATCATCGTCATCATCATCATCGTCGTCGTCGTCATCATCATCATCATCATCGTCATCATCATCATCGTCGTCGTCGTCGTCGTCATCATCATCATCATCAGCATCGTCGTCGTCATCATCATCATATCGTCGTCATCATCATCATCGTCGCCATCATCACCATCGTCATCATCGTCATCATCATCATCGTCGTCGTGGTCGTCGTCTCCGCCGTCGTCGTCGTCATCATCATCATCATCATCATCACCATCATCATCGTCATCATCATCATCATCGTCGTCATCATCATCATCATAATCATCGTCATCATCATCATCGTCGTCATCAGCGTTGTGTGTGCGTGTGTGCAGTCTGCATCTGACAGTTTTTAACGTTTAATAAGAATAGATTGTTGTTGTTGTTGTTGTTGTTGAGTGACATTCCACTGCACACACGCACAAACATTGCCTTTCGTCCTCGTAGGGTTGTTGTTGTTGTTGTGGGGGTTCATACAAAGAGAAGGACACTTTAAGAAGCATTCAGTAAAAGCTTTCCCATAGCTGGTCATTTTTCATGCTAGAAATAGAAACCACTTTACTTTTCATATAAAATTTGAAGGACACTTAAGAAGCATTCATAAATAAAATTGACCTGTATATGGTCTCATTTCATGCTAGAAAGAGCCACAAAAACCTTCACATTTTTGTTTCATCACAAATAAAAATCGAAGGACAATTTATAAAGCATCCATGTCAAATATTGTCCTATAGATGGCCTAACAGTATGCTAGAAATAACAGCCAAATACTCTGAAATTTGTATCGTTTTTCATAAAAAAAGTGAAGGACACTTTAAGAAGCAACTCTAAAAATATTGTCCTGTGGTGGTTTAAGTGTAAAATATTATAAAAGTATGCATCTATGAGTTTTATGTGTTTAAAAAACATAGCAAAGACGTGTGTATATGTAGGTATATACATGTGTATAAAGGTATTTTTGCATAAAAAAGGGTATTTTTGAATGAAATTTGGTAGAAATAACTTTCAAACGATGCAGATTACGATTAAAAAGAAATTTGTAGGCAAAATGTTTTGTAAGGGTTCGAGGGAAAAAGTGTGTGATTTAAGGGAGATTTGGCTGTTGTTTCTAGCACACCACCCTCCTTGTCTTCTTTTTTTTTTCTCATTTTTTCCCTCAGAAACCCATTTATGTTATAAAAAAACAAAAAGAATATTTTAAAAATCTATGATTATTTTTAGCCCCACCTCCTGGCCCCCGATTCTTTCTCTTTATATAATTGTAAAATATTGGAGAGACTGAGAAGATTCTTGCTGGGATTTATCCACAGGGATTTAAATAAGAGCCTTGTAAAAGAGGATTTCTTTTGAGAGCATCCTTTTCTCTTAGAAAATGAAAGCGGAAGTTTCATTAAAAATATCCATTTTCCTGGAAGTTATGAGGAAACAAAGTCGATGGGATGTTCATCTGTAGTTATGCCAAAGGATATATATATATAACTGTAGAAATGTAGGTGTGTATATATATATTATATGTATGTGTGTTTGTGTATACATTTATTCATGTATATGTACAAGTTTAAAAAAGAAATATCAAAAGATGTTGGAATATTTGAGATATTGGATAATTTCCGACTCTATTGTATAGGATTGCCGATACATTTATATAGGAATATAAATATAGGAATATAAATATACATCATAATTATACCCACAGTAAAGCAGAATATTATACATACATACATATTCATATATAAACTCAGATATATATATACACCTACAGATATATATACATATAATTATACATTATTATACGTAGACTTCTTGCACACACATAGAAAAGACGACAGGTAAATCCATTTGTGACCATCCATACTTAAGGGTATCTGGTGATATTTCGGGTCTGGTATCATACAAACCGCCCAGTCTGGAGTCTCTCTATAACTTCTGCTGTCTCCCGTTCAATTGTTTCTATTTGTTTCTTAGCAACGCTAATTTGAATGACAAAAAACGTGGAGAAAAAGGCGGGAAATTTAGACAAAAGTTTGTCTAAATTATTTATTTAAAATCAAAGAGACATTGTCAGCATTTTTATGAATTAAATAATGTAAAATGACATTAAGGTCTCACAATTAAGTCATTAATTAGGAATTATAATTAATTTGGACGCGAAAAAGAAAGGAAAACTAACGGATGTGTGTATATGTATGTATTTATGTATGTACATAAGCAGGTAAATATTTATATATGTAAGTGTGTATGAATATTTACATACGTCTATAGAGAGAGGGGGGGGGAGAGAGAGGGGGGAGTATTACACATGTATACACATAAGACGAATGATGTCTGGGGGTGTGTATCGGTGTGTCTGTGTGTGTGTATACAGGCCTGTTTATGTTTCTGCGTGTGTGTGTATTTATGTGTGATGTTGTGTGTGTGTGTATCCGGGAACGTCACTTTCTGCCTCTCTCTCTCTATCTGACTGTCTATCTATCTATCTATCTATCTATCTATATCTATCTATCTATATCTATCTATTATATATATATATATATATATATATATATATATATATATGTTTTGACTCTCTCCCCTATCTATCTAGCCATCTCTCTCTCTATATGTCTATTTTTATGTATATATCATTTATGTATATATATATATATTATATATTATATCCTTTTACTCTTTTACTTGTTTCAGTCATTTGGCTGCGGCCAGCTGGAGCACCGCCTTTAATCGAGCAACTCGATCCCGGGACTTTTTCTTTTGTAAGCCTAGTACTTATTCTATCGGTCTGTTTTGCCGAACGCTAAGTAACGGGGACGTAAACATCGGTTGTCAAGCAATGCTAGGGGGACAAACACAGACACACTCATATATATATATAAATATATACGACGGGCTTCTTTCAGTTTCCATCAAACAAATCCACTCACAGGGCTTTGGTCGGCCCGAGGCAATAGTAGAAGACACTTGCCCAAGATGCCACGCAGTGGGACTGTACCCGGAACCATGTGGTTGGTAAACAAGCTACTTACCACACAGCCACTCTGCGCCTACAGCCATACACACACACACACACACACACACACATATACATATATATATATATATATATATAATATATATAATATATATTATATATATATTATATATATATATATATATATAATATAATATATATATAGATTTATATATAATATGTATGTATATGTATATATAATATAATATTAATTAAGGGGAAAATTGATATTTATCAATTAAAACCAGTGGTCTAGCATATTAAAAAAGAATCCGAAGGTTAAAATATTTATATATACCAATTGAGGACTGAACACGAAAAGTGGACAGTCAACATGCTAGATATAGACGTCAAATCGCCATTCTCCAAAAAGATTATGTTCTCAGATTAAACTCACCAAGTTTGATCTGAGAACATAATCTTTTGTGGAGAATGGCGATTTGACGTCTATATCTAGCATGCTGACTGTCCACTTTTTGTTCAGTCCTCAATTGGTATATATATATATACATATCTGTCTGTATTTAACTCTCTCACTTTGTCTTTATCTACAACAATCTCCACTCTGTACCAGTGTCTGGGGTTTGGTTGTTTATGGAAGTGGTATGTTTAACAAGGAGTGTTTCAGCCTCCCATTCTACCACTGAGTCCTCAAGACACACACACACACACACATACACACATGCAAACAATCCAACACATACACACCCACGTCGTTCAGTGATGGAAAGGGACATCCGTCCTATTTGTGCAGATGTGTAGGTGAGAGGCAATCCTTTTACTCAATATAGAAAGAGAAATAAGGAAATAGATTTCCTTCTCTACCTCTGCCTTGTCATGGATTTGAACGCGAATCCACAGGAAACCAACTCGCAGAATTATAACACGCGTTTTATACATACATTCACCCATATAAACACATGCAGCCACAAGTACACAGTCATATACAAAACATGTGTGTACGTCTCTCTGCTTGTGGCCATATTACGTGTATATCTATGAGATATTGAGTTGGTGTATAATTATTGCGGCTATTTTTCAACAAATTTTATTCAACAAAAACAATAACAATATTTAACAAAAACATCTTTGAATGACGGTCTGACCGTCTGCCAAGCAAATGGGAAGCAGTAATTGAAGGAGATGGTGAATATGCTCCGGAATAATCATTTAAAGATGTTTTTATTGCATGTTGTTATTGTTTTTGTTGAATGAAATTTGTTGAAAAAAGCCGCAATAATTATGCACCAAGCCAATATGTATATAACAAGGTAGAATGAACAGAACATTTTCGGCCTCTATTCTAGGACTCAACCAAGTAGAAACACACACTGATCGATCGATAGGTAGACAGATAGAGAGAAAGAGAGGGAGAGAGGGAGAGATGGATAGACAGACAGAAGACAGATACATAGATAGACGCAGGAGTGGCTGTGTGGTACGTAGCGTGCTTACGAACCACATGCCTCCGGGTTCAGTCCTGCTGCGTGGCACATCTGTAGCCTTGGGCCGACCAAAGCCTTGTGAGTGGATTTGGTAGACGGAAACAGAAAGAAGCCCGTCGTATATATATATATGTATACATAGACAAACACACGTGTAAGCATACGCACGCACGCACACACACACGTAAGTTTATGCAAGTATTATATACTTGCATACACCTGTATAATTATGGCTCTGGTAACATCCTCACAATGAGATTCATAGAAATGTTGTCGCTAAATCCTGTGCATCACAGGCTGCAACAGTTACCATTCTCTCACTCCACACGACAGACATGTCTCACCTGCACACTTCATCCTATCAACAACTTCCAACAGAAAATGCCTTCCTTTTATGCGTTGCATCTCTCCTGAATTCTTACATGTGCAACCAGTAAACATTTAAAAAGTTTAGTCAGCATTTAAATCTAGTCTTGTCGACTGCAGTTTTTGTGCCTCTAGCAACAAACAGCTCTCCTAAGAGATTTCCTATTCCACTTACGAGAGGCGATTCAAGTCTTTCAGAACCAGCTCCCCTGCAATTCTTGACTTCGTCCCTTGAGGCAGAGGTTAGGACTCACCTAAAAGACACAAGTGAACGTCTGGAAACAGCAGTCTATATCTGACCAACTCAGACTGGTTTGCCAGCTCCAAAAGGCAACGAAAAATGCTCATTTTCTAAGAATTCACCCAACAGTGAATCAATATTCTTTACTTAATATCGTCACCTATTTCTTAACGTCTCCATTTTCCTGGTGTATATATTTTATCGCCTGCCGTCTTCTTTCTATCGTTTAAACACAGCAGACACGGCAGAATCGTATCGAAACTGTTCAGAAGTATTTCAGGAGGAAAAAGAAAGCAAAGCCACCTCAGTGATCAAAAGCAAAATCTATTCAAACAAACCTAAAACATACAAGTCACCATACGACATTATGTGATGTAATATAGTTTTGTGTATAGAAAGTATTAGATTTGATGTGAACCTTGTTGTTAATGTCAACCAGTGTGTTATGTATTCTTTTGGTTCGAGGTGAGATAATAAACAACTCACTGAAGGCATTTTTATGATTCTACCCGTTTCTTTACTTGGCATGTTCACAAACTGTAAATGTACAGCGGAGTGATACACACTGTGCGTATCCGCCTTAGACACAGTTCATACTGTTTACTAATAGTACTAATAGTGGGGATGTATTCATATATACGTATATCTACGCATACACATAGATATGAACGTGTAACATTAATAAACACCCACATTACAATTATCTAAAGTGTGTATACATTCGCGTGGGGGACACCCTGTATATATACATGTACAACATGCTACTTTCAGTTTCTAAGAAGTTATAATAGAAAATACTTGTTTGTGGTGTGAAGCTGTGAAACGCCTGCACCCGTGTGTGTGTGTGTTAAATAGTGTCCTTCCTTTTATAAAAAGAATTGACGGATTTCGGAAATACGTGACTGCTATTTCTAAACATTTGTTTGTCCACATACAAACATTCTTAGGTAGTTCCGCGTAACTTTATCAGATGAGGGGGAAATACTCTGGTTTTCCACGTGATTTCTATCCCTTGACTAATTCCAATTTGACCGTTTTTTTTTGTCTTTCTTGAAATATTTTCCATTCGTACATTTGACAGTCTACATCATCATCATCATCATCACCACCACAATCATCATCATCATCACCCACCACCACCACTACCATCATCGTACTTTAGGTTCATTTCTTTCGTTGCAAAACTCGTGGCTTATTTTTATTCCTGTTTTTGTTGTTTTATCATTATTCTCTAAGTCAAGGAGGTGAGCTGGCAGAATCATTAGCATTCTGGACAAAAAGCTTAGCGATATTTCGCTCATCGCTACGTTCTGAGTTCAAATTTCACTGAGGTCGACTTTACCTTTCATTATTTTGGGGTTGATAAATTAAGTACCAGTTGAGTACTGGAGGTCAATGTAATCGACTATGCCCCTCCCACAAATTTCAGGCTTTGTGCCTATAATAGACAGGATCATTATTCACTAAGTCCTACAGGAAACACAGTTTTATCATCATTAAAATAGAAAGAAGTTTGAAAGAATGCATTTACAATGCTAAGTACAGAAGAATTTATTGTAAAAAATCTTTAGCCAACATCTTAAAGGTATTTAAAAATGGGAAAATAAACTAAAAAGTAACCTAAAGTAATCTCCGTTTAGGTCGTGGATCCCATGCCAGAGTAACACCAGGCAGGCTTTAAAGGCTGTTTGATATCACTGAACGATATCACACAGCAGTGTAAAAAGAACGGTTGCAAAAATTGATACGTCAAACCAAATGCTAAAGCATGAAGTCTGTAACATCCTTCGGTTCCTGCAACTGACTCTTCAATAAACATTCGCTTTCTGTTGACCTCTCGTTTGAACCCAGGTGCGTAGGACTAGCCTACCTAAGCCAACACAAGAAAACAAACATTCTCTATACTATAAACAATAATGTATGGCCCGGGTAACTATGTACCTCCTCTACTGAAACAAACCTGTTTCCGTCTCAGTGTAAGCTTTCATCATCTGACACAAGATCATCTCCTCCAATGTCCCCTCCCTTCTCAAAGGACCTTTGTCTTTCAAGTCACTTGGTGGCCCTGCTAGCGCTGGTGCCATGTGAAAAGCATTCAGTCCACACTGTGTAGTGGTTGGCATTTGGAAAGGCATCAAACTGTGAGAACCTTGCCAAAACTGACCTCGCCTGTGCTTGTGCCATGTAAAAAAAGGTCCACTCTGCTGGGTGATTGGTTTTAGGAAGGGCATCCAGCCATAAAAACCCTGATAAAAGAGATTAGAGAAGTCTGGTGCCAGCTGCTGCCTAGCCAACTCCTGTCAAACCGTCCAACCCATGCCAGCATGGAAGGCAGATGTTCAATGATTATGATAATCATGATGATGACGCCGATGGTGATGATGATGGTTTCCTTTAAACTTGAAATGAAGTGTGACCTGAAGTGCAACCTTAAAACAAATTGTGATTGGTACACCATTTCACGTCTTGAAGGCTATGTTATTTTGGGGGATTTTTTTTTTATATTTGTGACCCAAGAGCAGGAGAAAGCTATGGAGTATCTAATGAACAGATGAGACAGTGAAACCCTTAAATTGCCAACCAAGATACACAACAGTAAATGTTGACCGTGCAATAACACATGTGATCATCAGCTGCCTGAATGTCACCGAGGGGCTTCTCCCCCCCACTGTCACATGATGTTTTGGCTACAGCAAGATACAATACCAACCTCAGCAAAGACTGCCGCAGGATAAATATATTCAACACCTCTGCTAAGAAATACACACACCGACACACATACATATCTTTACATACACAGACAGACAGATAACTAGAGATACACGTACATATAGATATATATATATATATATACATATATACATCTGTAATACAATCAGTGGGAAGGTGAACATTTATGGGTAACTGCTTTGAAACCTAAAGTTCCTCTACGTTGATTATAAATCCATATTAATTCCAATTATTACTGACATTTTCAGGCATGCTTCAGTGTGCCCCATTCCAAATAAAGGCAGCTCGTTTAACCCAATCAAGTATCACGCTATGGCTCTCACCTCAAACATCTCCCAGATAATGAAAACAATGACCTTCTCCAACACGTTGAATCCCTCTCTCAGCCCAGTGACCATTAGCACATCTTGTGTTGAGCCAGATCCATTGGGGACCGACGGTTTCTTGTCATTCACCAGCCGGATGACATTTCTGAGATATTCAGTAAAAGCCACGTTGTTACCCCAAGACAACAAGAAAACTTTTGTCCCTGTCTGGGATGTGAATCTCCTACAAAAAAAGAAAAGAAAATCCCACGTATGGTTTCTACCCATTTCGCACCTCTTCAGTCAGTAGCTTCCAATCAGATCACACCATTGCAACTTATGTTGATGGAGCTCATTCCATCTCATTCAAAATTAACTCTCGTGTACTTCCAGGGTTTGGTTCTGTCACATCTTCTCTTCCTTCCATAAGCCAATCACCTGCTTATTGCTAAATCCAACAATGACCATCCTCATGGAGTCAATATGAACCTTCATTCCTCACCAATCAGCCTCAACCATTCACCCTGGACCACGTCCAAATAAGGGCTGCTCAACTGATTGGCATTAAACCCCTATAGAACAGACTCTTTACTCTCCGGCATGTTTCCATCATGCCTGTGAAGGTCGCTGTTCATGTCCCTCTCCCATTCAGCAACCACAGATCCGCTCCTCTCTCTCACCTCTCTCAAATCCAAACTTCAGTCCTGGTCTGACCAATCCACGCCGTCCTTCTTTCCTCCCTGAAACATCGACCCACCATAATTGTCTTCTCCCTGCTCATATCTTTCTTGCAGGGGTTAGACCAGAACATTAATGACATGAAACTCAATGGTGTTGGAGGGTCTGCAGAGGCCATGGGCTCTGCCCCGCCTTCCAGACTAAGCAAATAAAAACACATACATACATGCATGATGTATACACACATATACTTGTATATACATACAGCATCTTTCCATAAATGCACACTTTCAGCATCCATTAATACAAATACACATCTACACATACATACACACGTAAAAACGTATATAGAGTCTAATACACACACACACACACATCTTCTATATTTATAAAATTGAGTTTGTGTGTGTGTGTGTCTGTGTGTCAGTGTGTCTGTAGCCATTTATGTTTTTTATAGAAATCCACATTCAATGGTCCGATTGACCTCAAATTTTATACACATGCTCCACAAGGTCAGAGTTAGATCATGGAGAGGAAATCACCCCCGTGACCTGCATGCATGATCGGGGGGCATACACATAAAATGACCTTATGCGCACATGTGTTGCTGAACTTTTGTTCACGCCTGAATTGCTCCATTTTACACGTTAATGTGTTATTTTGCGGGGAGAGAGCAAAAAGGATCATGCACCAACACGTTTTGCACCTCTAGCTACCCTTTTGACACATGTTTTGGCCCAATAAATGAAGCACTTACCCTTTCTTTGCCAGGGTTCAATGTAATGCTACCTTAAAAAAGCCAGTTGCCGAACGTTTAGTCATTCCATTGCTACACGTTTTACTTTGAAGAAAGACAGCAAAAGAACCCATGTTCCATACTCTTTGCAAGTTCCAATGTGTAACATTGAGCAATAGGCGTCTTAGTCGAGGGCCATAGCGGTGGTTCATTGTAAAAAAATCACGTCAAAGCTTTTGAAGCCCTATTACTGCTTGCAATAGCTTCTCCGTTAACCATACCCATGCCTTACTTGCTGCGTATGGTGCTACTTAGGGAGTAGAGAAAACAAATTGGCACTCAAGATTTTCTCATGTAAATTTTAATAAATTAGAAAGTTCTGTTGTTCAGTTAAATGTTTATTTCTAGAATTTATCTCTATAGAAATGATGAATCTGTATTTTTTAAGTAGCCTCTCTATCTTACACTGTTGTTTCTTTATTATTTCAGAATATCAGATGACATTGGCATAACTGAAGATACATTCTCATTATTTATCATCTTTTAAAGACCAAAATGGAAATATTGTACAGAACAGATATATAAGATTGTTTCTATAAATCTATGGCAGAATTCCTCTGATATATTTACTCTGAAATGTGTTATTAGCAAACCTTCTGGACATCACTGGCTGGAGTGTCTACAAGATGAGCCTATTTTCAGATTAAATGTGGATAAATTTAGTTGTTTTGTGACAAGGGTAACACTGGATAGAAATACAGTAATCTAAATATTTGGAAACAAAAGACTATAGAAGCAAAATGAAAATATATAGGGGCAGGAGTGGCTGTGTGGTAAGTAGCTTGCTAACCAACCACATAGTTCTGGGTTCAGTCCCACTGCGTGGCATCTTGGGCAAGTGTCTTCTGCTATAGCTCCGGGCCAACCAATGCCTTGTGAGTGGATTTGGTAGACGGAAAATGAAAGAAGCCTGTCATATATATGTATATATATATATATATGTATGTGTGTGTGTTTGTGTGTCTCTGTTTGTCCCCCTAGCATTGCTTGACAACCGATGCTGGCGTGTTTACGTCCCTGTCACTTAGCAGTTCGGCAAAAAGAGACCAATAGAATAAGTACTGGTCTTACAAAGAATAAGTCCCGGGGTCGATTTGCTCAACTAAAGGCAGTGCTCCAGCATGGCCGCAGTCAAATGACTGAAACAAGTAAAAGAAAAAAATATAAATATATTGTGATTTTCGAAGAAACATAATGGAAAAGAGTGAGAAATTAAAGGAACTGATTTTTCCTGAAGAAAAAGGGAGACAGAAATTGTCACATGACTGTGATGTCTGTGAAAAGTCCTTCTCTCAAAAGGCTTACTTAAATAAGCACAAACGTATTCATACGGGAGAGAAACCATTTCACTGCGACATTTGTGGTAGCTTGACGTCACACAAACGTTTC
>NW_021835637.1:0-26127 GCF_006345805.1 Octopus sinensis
ACGTGCCACTGGCACGGAAGCCAGTTGGCTGCTCTGGCAATGATCACACTGGGTTGGTGCTCTTGGCATCCTACTAGCAGGGGCACAAGTGCCAGTTAGGCAATGCTGGTAACGATCATGCTCGAATGGTGCCCTTTAAATGCCACTGGCACGGAAGCTGGTTAGCCACTCTGTCAATGATCATGCTCATATGGTGCTTTTTGCACCCTGCCAGCACGGACGCCAATCATCGAATTTGATTTTGATTTTGCTTTTGATTGATTTGATTTGATTTCACTTGCCTCAGCAGGTCTTCGCAAGCAGAGTTTTAGTGACCGAAGAAGGAAAAGGTTACGTACAAGTGGGCTGGTTATGCCCCTGGCATAAGCCATGAGATTATGGTTTCATTTGGCTTGCCGGGTCTTCTCATGCATGGCATATTTCCAAAGGTCTCGGTCACTAGTCAATAAATTTAAATAATTAGGGTAAAAAATTGAATATTAATTTGATTGATATCAATTTTAAAGCAGTAGCCTAGCATATTGATAAAATCTGAAGATTCAGAAAAATTATATTGCATACATATAAGAGGGATGACCACTAAATGGACATCCAATATGCTAGATGTGGACCCCATATGGTCAGACCACTTAGAAAAGATTGTTCTCAAGAAAATTCAGCAAATGCCAGAATGTAAACGAGCAAGACAAATGAAAAGATACAAAATATAATCATTAGTCACGTATTAGGTTTAGTTGTTACCGTTTACATATTTACATATGTAAATGTCCGCAGTTCACCAGTGTGACCTTCGCGCCAAAATGAAGACTTTTGAAATATACCCCCAAATATAATTGGCAAAACTGTATGCATGTTCCATCTCGTGTGGATGTTTCGTGTATAGTTCTTTGAATTATATTTTCCATGACGGTCACACTGATGAATTGCAGACATTTACGTATGTAAACATGTAAATAGTAACAATGAAACTGGTATGTGACTAATCATTTTATTTTGTATATTTTCATTTGTCTTGATTGCTTACATTCTGGCATTTGCTGAATTTTCTTGAGAACAATCTTTTCTAAGTGGTCAGTCCATATGGGGTCTACATCTAGCATATTGGATGTCTACTTAGTCGTCATCCCTCTTATATGTATGTAATATTATTATTATTATCATCATCATTATTATTATTATTATTATTATTATTTTATTATTATTATTATTATTATTATTATTATATTTATATATATATATATATGTGTGTGTGTGTGTGTGTGTATATACATACATACACACACGTATGTATATATGTATATTTATATATATGTATGTGTTAGTAGATCTTAGATTTCAATGGTTGTTATTGAGAAAATATGGCAATAATTACGCATACTTTTTGAATACAGGCTGAAATAGGATGGAATTCATACTTGAAAATTTCAGATGTCAATTTACAAAAATTTAAGGAAAAATTTACATAGATGTACACTTGGTACATTGATAAATTAGTTCGATAATTTGTTGTAGAAATGTTTTGGAAAATGTCCATAGATCTTCTTGTTGTGTGTCATGGGAATAATTTGTTGTTGAGTAAATGTAAGCGGGCAGATAAATGGCCATCACTCAAATAAAAATCAAATAAGTGTGCATGTATTTGAAATGGAAGAAATTATTCTGTTGAGTCTAGACCAAGTCTTATGACTGACTAATTGAAGGAGAGGATGAATTGAGGTAGCAGAGTAACAGTTTACACATGGTTGTTGCTTGAATGGAAATCAAAAGTAGAGATATGGACTTGTGTTAAGTGAAATGTGACAAGCCACAGCCAGTAGTTTGAATAAATTTTCATTTGTTTAATATTGTCATACTCTGGATCTGCTGTGTACTAGGTTCTGATTAGCTAAAATATCTGAATAGGTAAACTGATTGGATAAAATAATGCAATAATGCACTTGACAATAATGAGTCTAAACTAATCGTGTTGACTGACAGACTACAAGTCTGTCTGTGAGGTATATTTTCTGGTTGGTTTCAATAAAACATGTAACAATGTTGGAAATAATGACATCTGCATGAGATTGCTACAAATCGATCTAAAACAATAATGATTCTTATAACAACAACATTTCTGATTTAGCTATTAGGTCACCAGTTTTAAGGGAGGTAATTTGTCAATGTTATTAATCCGAGTATTTGACTGGTACTTTGTTTTATCAACTCCAGAAGGATAAAAAGTAAAGTTGACCTTGGTTGGTCTTGAGCTTGAAACCTAAAGAGCTGGAACAAATACTGCAAAGTACTTTTTCAACACTAACAATTCTGCAAATTCACTGCCTTACAAACAATCACCAATAGTAACTGCTGCTGAATGTTCCGACAGACCGGGGGTTTCTGTACCATTAATGAAATCAAGGAATTAGCAGAAATCATTCCTCTATTCTGAAAGGAAAATTCAATGTTGCTGGATGAAGCTTTCGTAATTTTAATAATGACAAAGTTGGGTCTTTTCTGTATTCTTGTGTTTGATATTTAGGGAAGACATTTGGATAGAAAATATTATTGAAACTTACCCAGATGTGGATTAATGAGTTGGTTGAGTAAGATAGGTTGTAGTACAACTTTTAATCTCAAGGTGTAGGAGTTCAAGTAACAGGTGAAGAAAGAAAGGCCTGCGTAACATCAATAGGCTTTTTGTTAGCTTTTCTTTTCGATCAAGATCAAAATTAGAGTTTGGTATTGGTATTTTAGTCCTAGGTCAGTACTGACCCAGAGAAATCACTGATCAAAAAACATACTAGTCATGATCATCACCATCTCAGACACATTTTATTGTCCAAACATTATTTATTAGTTAATCTAGGACTAAATCCTATATATATTTTTTTCACACACACATGCACATAAATATCTATAAAGATATATACAGATGCATGAATATATAAATATGTGTGTGTGTGTGTGTGTGTGTATATATATATATATATATATATATATATACACACACACACACACACACACACACGACAGACATGCAAGAAGTAAATAGACACCTTTAATTTTCAAAATTTCTGATCTAAGCATCTTAATGTTTTCATCAGTGTAGAATTTACAATGTAATTGTTCTTTTTCATTTCAAGTGCCATTATATTAAACATTTGCGAAGAGTAACCATGCTGCACACAAAAAATTCAGTAGAACTGTCAGGTTTTTAAAGAGGTTGTATTGTTGGGCAATCTGAGGCTGGTCTTGGCTTTTCAGTGATCTTAATGCTGAGTTTGGTCTCCTTCAGAGCTTTCCTAAATCTGTGAGCTAGTTCTTCATGGGCTGTGGCCTCTACAAACATCACTCCTTGATATTTGTCGGCCTTGTACCATGTGTTCACTCTGTTTGCTTTGTCATGAGCTCTCTGTATCCAGGGCAGGTACCACTGGTTTCATTGCAAATGATGCTAACTGCTTTCTAACTCCCCTGTATACCTGAATCCTATCTTTTTGGTCATATCTAGAGAATTGCATGTGGTGCATGAAGTTCTGTACATGTTTCTTTGTTTGTTTCATAGGGTTGCATAGGGGGTGGGGACATGCTATTCATTATCCTAACTTTGTCTGCTATCAGTATGTTGATTTTCATGTTGTTTGATAAAGCTAAGTTCTTGTGAACAACATATTTAGAAGCCATGGTTTCATGTAATAGGAGTGGGGGAGCTGCACTCTGTTGTCACAGTCTCTAACTAAAGTTCAGTATCAAGGACAGAGAGTCTATTGTTAGGGTACCTAGTGGGATAATCTATAGTTACCTTGATACTTCGATGGATGGAGCTAGCTGTGTGCTGGAAGCTCTCCATGATGCTCCTCTCAGTTTCTACATTACACTTACTAGAGTTTGTCTTAACTAGAATATTAATCTCATCTGCATACCTACAGTAAAGCAAAACAGTTGTGGATTGTTCTGCTAAGTATTGTTTAAGTTTTCTGTCCCACCAGGTCATGAAGATGCCAGCTACATCTCCAGTCAAACCGACACCAATGGCTGCACCATGAACCTGCATGTATAGTTGCCTGTTAAACTTAACTATGTGGTTTTTTAAGGTGATTCTTATGCTAGCCCCTATTGCATGTGCAGTCAATTTTTCACCTGATTGTTGTTCTAAGGGTCCTTGGTGGGTATGGTCCAGCCACTCCAGCACTCAGTGGTGCTTTTCTTCACTGCCGAAGTGATAAGGTGATCTTCCCCTCTGTGACCTGGTGAGGCTGAATCTACTATCATGGTTGTCATGAACACACACACACACACAGTCACGTACAGAAGGAGAGAAAGAGAGTGTGTGTTTGATGTACTACCAAGTCATAGAGCCAACAGAACTGCAGTGAAGGATTTAGTACAACATGTTTCCTTAGATTAATTTTGCTTGTTTTGTTCCTGAAGACAATTCTTGTCTGAGAGAATTATATTTTTATTCTTCACTTCAATAAACAATATTACATACAACAATGTTAATGATAATCACACTAATCAACTCCATGTTGTAACTGCTACTACTACTGCTGCTGCTGTGTATGGAAGTCCGACTTGAGTGTGCTTATCAGCTTCCTTTCCGGATGGTCCTCAGTAAACTACCAATTCAATTCAATTCTTTACTTTTGAGTCTCGAGGAGAAAGTGGGGTGTGGTGGTATAGATGAGGGGGTAAGGAATTCGAGCAGTTTCCATTTTACTCAACATTGTTATATAAAATAACTTAATCAATGCAAGCTGTAGGATAGTGTCGCTTTTGTCATTTGGAAATTGTCTACTGAATAGTTGTTCTTTATCTTGTATAGCCAGAGGCAACAGACATGGTAAACTTTCTTACAGTAGTTTATTGAATTGATTGTTGGTTGGTTGTCCAACGGTATTTCCAGAATGGTAATTTATTGGTGGGCCATCACCACTTCTTTCTTACTGTCTTGAAGCTATCAGGAAATAAGTTACTTATTTCATTGATGTAACAATCTCCATTTGTTAATCACTCTTTCTGCCTTCATTAAGACACAATGAAAGAAATCTTCACTGGTTATTTGAAACAACACACACTCATGTTGTCATTGTGTCTATCTACATATATATATAGAGAGAGAGAGATATAAAAACAGTGTGTGATAGTTTTGGTAACTGCATCACAGTATCACTATATTTATGAATGGTATAGTTACTATATGTATGTGTGATATTTATATAGTTATTTTATTTATTTAAAGACTGTGTCATATACTCGATACCTAATTGGTATAAAGACATTCTTCCATATAGATATAGCAATTATCAACTTAGCTTCAAAATGTTTGGTTGAATTCACTGGTAATACCAAGTGTTGACAGAAATTTTGATGAGAACACTTCTACCTTGATCCTAGTGTTGATGAATGCCACCTCCTCTAGGGATGTCAACCTCCACCCCACACCCTGTCAAATGACTGAAGTCAAGAAGTCTCTTCAACCAGGTCCTGCTCTCAGCAACATCTCAGGAAGAAACTAGATTCCAGCTTTGGTTGGAAAAGCCCAAGAAAAATTCTTCTCAAACTAATATGAGAAAACCTCCTTATTGTCTCAGAGGCACCATAGATTTAGTGGAAAACATTCAACTACCTAAGAATGAGAACAGGATGTTCAAAAGTTGCTTTGGTCAGAGGGTATCACAAGACTAGCCCAACCACCTGTGAATGTGGACAAGCAGATCATACTATGGCAATGTCTTCTCTGCCCTCTACTACCTAACACCTGCAACTCAAAAGCCTTTTTGTTAGAGTTCAATAAGAATGCAAAGTACTGTGTAAAGACATGGGGAAACTCTTATGAAACCATTACTTTTTGATGAATTGAAAGAAGTAACTATCTGTTTGTGTAAAGACTCATAGACATATACAGTTACTGTATCTCCTATATAGATTTATAGATATAAAAACAATGTCTCATATAGTAACTATCTCTCTGTTGTACACCATACACACAGACATAGCTGATTGTTGATATGCTAATACTGTAACAGTACTATAGAGTCAATACTGCATGGTTGTAATTGGATATATCAGGAAAATACCAATAGAATCCTTGTTATTGATCAGTGGAGATTTGTATGACAACTAGCTACTAGCAATATGCTTTTTTTATGCTGTTTTATGCTAATTGGGTTTCCCTGTTTGGTGAAGTCACTAATTGTAGTGACTATGTATACAATCTATATGTGGATTGATAATATACAGGTTTTGGATGAGGTTTCTGATGACAGTATATATATATATATATATATGTATATATATATATATATATATATATATATATATATATATATATATATATATATACACACACACACACACACATTCAAGCGCATATACACACAATGTGTTTGTGGTTAGGATTAGATGGGTGTGTGTAGCATTTGATTAGGTGCCTGAAAAGGACCAAAACTAGTAGGATTGAGGAGACATAACACATATATTTATAAACATAGTGTCATGTATAGCAGATATCTATATAAATACATAGTACTATGGTATTTACTGATGAAGGAGCCACTCTGTTAATATGCAAACTGCTAGAAATAGTAACTAAATATCTTCTAAATCATTGTAGTCTTTGATGCATTCTTCTACAGTACATAAATGACATGATAATCATCATGCTTTTGATCACAGGTCTGATCAGTTAGGCTTGGCCCAGGGCTAAACAACATCACACCACCAGCAATAAGACTTTACAATTTATGGATATGAACATATCCGTTAGAATCTGTGAACTATGTGAATGATGCATTAGGGTATTGGTGTCTTAGGTCCATACCATGGTTTCATTGGAAACCACAGGGATATAGAGTTAAAATATTTACTTTACAACCATGTAGTTCTTGGTTCAATTTCTCTGCTTGATATCTTGGGTATTTTCTACCAGAGTCTCAGATTGATCAATAGTTTGTGAGTGGGACTTGGTTGAGGAAAGACCTGTCGTGTGTGTGTGTGTTTTATAGGTTTGTGCTTAAGTACCCTAAATATGCCCTGAATGAAGGACTCATTACTGATTGTAGAGTGTTTATGCTTACTATTTCAACCTAGTACCTATTTCTTTACTACCCACAAGGGGCTAAACACAGGGGGGACAAACATGGACAGACATAGGTATTAAGTCGATTACATCGACCCCAGTGCGTAACTGGTACTTAATTTATCGACCCCGAAAGGATGAAAGGCAAAGTCGACCTCGGCGGAATTTGAACTCAAAACATAGCGGCAGATGAAATACCGCTAAGCATTTCGCCCGGCGTGCTAACGTTTCTGCCAGCTCGCACCCCTTCCCCATACCAGGTGGCTGTGTGTGTGTATGTATATATATATATATATATATATATATATATATTCTCTAAATTCTTTTAGGTTCCTTCTTTAACCCTTTCTAATGATATATGCTACTGAAAAGTTTTCATTAATTTCATTTGTTAACTTTGCTGTTATTGATATGGTGTTTGAAATATAAAAGGTTCTTTCATAAAATATGATGGAAGGTTTTCATTTAAACATGACGACAGCAAATTTAGAGAGTTGGTAGAGCATCAGTCAAAATAACTTGTGATATTTCATTCTAACTCTCTGTGCTTGAATTTCAAATCCTACATAGACTGAGGTTAACTTTGTTTTTCCATGGGGTGGTGGGGGATGGGGAATGGAGAATCGATAAAATATCAACTCAGAGTGGCAGATTAGTGAAATTGTTTATAGGGTGGACAAGCTTCATTCTTACCATTGATTTTCAAAAGAAAAATAAATTTCTAGCAAAATAGAAAAATGATACATCAAACTAACATGAAACACTTAGAACCCTGAAGTTTGAGCTATTGTGGAGGCTTCTTCGCCATCAGTAACAACTGGTCAACATTCAACAAGGTCTGAGAGGCCATAGAATTTATTATATCGTTATCCTTTTGATACAAACCTGCCTGTGATCATCCCTGGTTCTGTGATACAAACTCAGTTTTTTTTTTAATTAAAACCTTCTCATCAAAATTTCAAGTTAATTTATTTTCTACATACCAGCTGCATAATGACATAATAGTTATTTGAGTAAGTTTATCATTAGTTTCAAAATTTATTGAAACAAGATCAATGTATTGCTATAGAAATATAATAACAAAAGTTTGGTGATAATGAAAATTAGGCATTATCTATATGCATGATGCATCACAGATTGATGAAATAAGACCTAGCAAAATCTACAGTTAATATTTTTCATTTTTAACACAATGAACCACATTTTACAAAATACTTTTTTCTATTTTTTTTTTTTTGCAAGCATCATATTCATGCAAAGTTTTGTCATATGAGAGTTTCTTTGCAATGTCATTTTCTAGAGATAATATCTGTTCCAAATTTTGGCACAAGGCCAGCAAGTTTGAGGAAGGGAGTAAGTTGACTACATAGATCCCAGTTTTCAAATTGTACTTATTTTATTAACACTGAAAGGATGAAAGGCAAAATCAACCTTGGTAGAATTTGAACTCACAATTTAAAGATGGATGAAATACCACTAAGTATTTTGTCCAGCAAGCTAACAATTCTGCCAGCTCACCACCCTGTTTTTTAGAGCTAATATCAAAACAGAATTTAAGCAGAGTCATAGTAAACCAAAATTTGTTCTTTTCTAAAGGATAAGTTTGAAAAATTCCTTCTGGTTTCCCAGCTCATGACAGACATTGTGAAGTACATCTTAAGTGCTGTAATAATATTGAGAACACTTCAGTTAGCTGTTGCTCCCAAACTGACTGAAGAATTTCTCTGTATTGCATTTTGGATGACATGTTTTCTTTTCTATTATTAGATTTTCTTAAGTATAAACATTCTTTTGATTATTAATTTATGGTCAGTATCATTTTTGTAATGTATTTTTACTCAATTTAATGATTGCAGGTAGTGGGCCTTCTGTAACATCATTATATTCCAGAATATATGAGTAGATACTCATACTGAGAGTCTCACCATAGTTGTCTGAGATTGATGGAATTCATTAGGGTGCTCTTCCTGTCACCAATCATTATCTGCTCCCAAATCGGATAATATTTTCCAATGGCTGGACATATTTTCGCAAATGTCTGGAAATGAATGACACCGCTTGTTTGATGGTGACATTCATTTACAACTACATTACAATGTCAAGACAATACAGTTCTATATTTAAGAGAAGAAGAATTATGTACATTATTTACATTTTTTACAATTGACGGATATTTGTCCTCATTTTGTTTGTTGTTAACACAACGTTTTGGCTAATATACCCTCCAGCCTTCATCAGGTGTCTTGAGGAAATTCTGAACCTGGGATCTCATTCCTAAGGTATTTTTCGATATTATAATTATTATTATTATTATCATCATTCAGGTCACCACTTCGCCATATGCCTAAGGGTTACTAACTCCAAGATTCCGAGTTCGATTCCAGACAGTGACCTGAATAATAATAATAATAATGTCGAAAAATACCTTAGGAATGAGAACCCAGGTTCAACATTTCCCTAAGATACCTGATGAAGGCTGGAGAGTATATCAGCCAAAATGTTGTGTTAACAACAAACAAGATGAGGACAAATATCTGTCAATTGTAAATAATGTAAATGTCAAGCGTTCCAATCACATGTATTTGCACTCACTCAGATATATATATAGAAGAAGAAGAAGACAATGGTGATTGTAAGGTTAAGAGTTTATTATCGACAACAAATTGAACATTATCCCTTACAGCTGTTTCAGTTATACACAGTGAGTTAATTAAATATTAAGTTCATATTTCTGAGCATAATATCTTCAGAGGGAACAAAAAGTATACCCTGAAATGTTTTATGTTTGTTTAAGGATTTTTTACAGGAGACACACACACACACACACACACACACACACACACACATGCATACACATACACACACATGCACACACGCATGCACGCACACACACGCATCATCATTGTCATATGTTCATCTTCCGTGCATGCATGGGTATGATGGCTGACAGGAGCTGGTCAGGTAGAAAATCTACCCAAGGCTTCTGTGTCTATTTTGGCCCCTCCTGACACCAACCACTCTGCAGAGTGGACTCAGTGCTTTTCACGTGACACTAGCACAGGCGAGGGTAGTTTTGGCATGATTTTTACAGCTAGATACCCTTCCAAATGCCAACCACATTGCAGTGCAGATTGGATGCTTTTAACATGGCACCAGCTCTGGCTGGCTAACCAAGAAACTCGCACGACAAGGAATTCTGAGTGAGGCAGGGGCATTTGAGGAGGAAAGGTTAGAGTATGATTGAGAGACAGAATCAGGTGTCTTGCCACAACTGAGTGGGCATTAAATGAAGTGATCCAGTATCAGATGATGAAAGGTTAGAGTGTAACAGAGAAATAGAGGCAGAAATAGGTGTCTTGCTATAGAGGAGGTATATTGTTACCCAGTGAGAGAGAGTAGGAAACAGCAAAAGTGTCAGAGGGAGCAGAAGAAAGATATATGTATATATACACATATATATCTAGCTATACACACACACACACACACATATATACACAGACCAAAGTAAACACATAAATATGAAACAAGGTAGGAAAAAATAGTACTCAAATACCAGAAGTAGAGTAATATGCTTTATTATTATTAAAGCTGCAAAAGCATCACAGAAATATCATAAAAGAACTGCTACTCAGAGTTTCACATTCTCGTTTGTCAGACAGTTTAGATTCTCAATCTAATTGAAAATCTAAACTGTTTGACGTACGGGAATGTGAAACTATGAGTGGAAGTGTTTTGTCATTTTTTTAATGTTTTTGTTGCTTTAATAATGATAAAGTATATATATATATATATATATATATATATATATATATATATATACTAGCTGAAGGTGACCCGCTCTACGCGCGGGTAAGAGTGTGGTTGTTACTTTCTGTTGCTCCCTTTCAGCACGTAAAAAGCACCATCCGAACGTGGCCGATTGCAGCGCCGCCTTGACTTGCTTCTGTGCCGGTGGCACATAAAAAGCACCAACCGATCGTTTCCGCAGCGAGCCCCCCTGGCACCTGTGCCGGCGGCACGAAAAAAGCACCCACTACACTCACAGAGTGGTTGGCGTTAGGAAGGTCATCCACCTGTAGAAACACTGCCAGATCAGACTGGAGCCTGGAGCAGCCTCCTGGCTTCCCAGACCCCAGTCACACTGTCCAACCCGTGCTAGCACGGAAAACGGACGTTAAACGATGATGATGATGATGATGATTCTCCGTCTTTGTTTCTCTCTCACTTTCCCACTCTCTTACTTTTCTTTTCTCTCGGACTCTCCCTCGCTTTCTCTTACTCTCTATCTTTCTCTATCTCTCTCCCATTTATAAACCACAGAAGATCTTGAGTAAGTTGAGAAATAAAATATTTAGAAAGATCAATCATAAATATCAGGCAGTGGCAACGGAAAGGTCTGCTTCAAGGCAGACAGCAAAATGCTAACATTTAAAAGGGACAGACGAACTTGCGAGGTGAATAAAAATAATAAAATATTGGAAACCAAAGTTTGAAGGGATAGAATGTGAGGATAGTAGAGTCACCATGGCTGGCATTTCTTAATGACGGTTAGCAACGTATTGACAGTTTAACGGCTGGCATAAAATTTTGAACTTGATGTAAAAGAAAATTCGTAAACCACAATTTTTGAAGTGATTCTTTCTCACGACAGTAGACTCACCATGGCAAGCATTCAAAACTTCTTTATCATGGACGGCAACACATTGACGATTAAAAGGCTGGTGCAAATTTTTTAGCTTGATGCAACAGAGAATTCCTAAACATCCGCTCCTCGAAATTTTAATCCCCTTCCAGCCCCATTTAGACCCCTTTTCATATTTTGGTTAATATAACCCTATTTCATTCGGGTCTACTGGGGCCACATTTTATAAGATGAGGAATTTTGTCCTAGAGATGACGCCTTTCATTTGAGGAAAAAAATAGTTGTCATGCAAACTTGCCAGCACTTTTAACATAGGTGTACATATTTTCAGCTGAATCGACCGACTACGTAATGCACACATTATATATATATATATATATATATATATATATATATATGTGTGTGTGTGTATATATATATGTGTGTGTGTGTGTGCGTGCACGCATTATATATACAAATGTATACAAATGAGATATATATCTGTATAAATTAAATTAGAGATAAAACTACTAATAGGCAAATCAAACAGTGAAAAACCAAAAACAAAAACATAAAAAAAAATATAATATATAAAATATATAAAATATAAAATTGAAAAATTTAAATTATTTAAATTGAAAATAAAAATTATTAAATTATATTTATAATTTGTTTAAAAATATATATAACTATGAAAAAGTATGAAAAAGTTTAATATACATAAATACAGATACATACACTTTGTATATATACATTATATATACATATTTATATATAGAACACACACACACATACATTATATATACATATTTATATATAGAACACACACACACACATACATTATATATGCATATTTATATATAGAACACACACACACATATAAATGAACGCAAGAATATCTGATTCATAATATTTGTTCTAATGCTCGTGTGTTGTTGGTGACAGACAGATACTTAAAAGAACGCCGCGGAAGTGATGGGAAGGTAGGAAACAGAGTCAGTGAAAAAGAGAGGAAATAGCGAGAGTGACAGATACTTTAAATAACGGTAGTGGCATTATTAAAGTTATAAATGAAGGGGGGTAAGAGAGGGAAAGGGGGAAATAGCGTGAGTGAGGAAGATGGCCCCTAGCAACCACACCTTTTAAGATGGGGATTTCTAAGGTAGCCCACGAGCATCGTCACCTCATTCTACATGTCCCTGTAAATTTTGGAGCGAATCGGATGGGACGTAGTGGCATTGAAAGCGATCCAAGCAGTAAAAACGCATTTCAGTTTTATATATAGAGATATATATACACACACACACACACACACATACATACACGTGTATATGTATATGTATATATCTATATCATATAAATGGCAATTTCAGTCTGTCTGTTACCATCTTGCTACCCAAACCAAAGAACCAATCTTCACCAAACGTTTTATATGTGTTGAACTAACATCCAGTTCAATTATAGGCTAATTGGGTTTCAATAAATATCGATAATGGAACAACTACATGGGTTGGGCTATTACATGATAAAATGAGATGGGGTGCAAAAGTGTTAGGTTCAGGGAAATGTGGCATAATGAGGGTGGCTGATATCAGGGAAAGGGAGGAGACAGGCAGAGATAGATATGCAGGGAATGTGAGAGACAGAGAACAATAGAGAGGGACACTTCCATGTATATATATAAAGAGAGTTTGTATGTGTGTGCATATCTTATGCGTTCAAAAACTGAGTTGTCAATTTTGATGTATGGAGTATCAAAATTCCGTGATCTTACGACTATCAAATAAACATTATTTTTATTTACATATTTGTGTTACAAAAAGTTTACATTATAAACGTTTCTATTAGTCAACTATTATAAACATGTTATACCATGACAACGTCACATTTTCCGTATGAGTGTGTACATCCATTTCTCTATATATTATGACAAAATACAGTCACTCACTCTCTCTCTCTCTCTCACACACATGCACACACATATTCAAAAAAGATGTATGCATATGTATTTGTGTATGTGTATATGAAAGATGTGTATGTGAGATAGAGAGAGACCAAGTGAGTGCCACTTACACATACATGATTCATGTACATGCAAACACACACCCACGTGCGTTTCATATACATGTACACACATCTTTCACTTTCTGCTCTTTCTTCAAAGCAAATGTTGCGGTTTCACTTTCTCTTCTCTTTCAATTTTTGCTCTCTTCAAAGCATAAGGAAATAAAAAGATTTTATGGAAATTAATGAATACATTCAAAAACTGAGTTGGCGATTTTGATGTATGGGGTATCAAAAGATTCAGTAATCTTTCAGCTAACAAATAAACTTTATTTTCATTCACATATTTGCATTACAAAAATTTAACATTATAATCTTTCCTTAATTCAACTATCCTAAACATTTTATACCATGACGATGACGTCACATTTTCTACAAGTGTGTACCTTAAGACATCCATTTAACTATATGTTATGAGGAAATACAGTCACTCACTTTCTCTCTCACATGCACACGCACACATACTTACAAAAAAGAGGTGTGCATATGTATTTATGTATGTGTATATGAAAGATAATGTGTGTGTGTGTGTGTGTGTGAGAGAGAGAGAGAGAGAAAGAGCCACTTACACATACATGTAAAAAAATACATTCATGACAACACACTCCTTTACTCTCTCTCTCTCTCTCTCTCTTTCTCTCTCTCTCTCACACACACACACTTCATATACACGTACATACATCTTTCACTTTCTCCTCTCTTTGACTTCCTGCTCTCACTTCAAAGCAAATGCCACCCATATTATAAATCATATGGTTCACAAAGGAGTCGTAACCAATGACTGGTGTAGCAGCACCATAGTCAACTGCTACAAAAGTTAAAGGTGATGCCTTAGATAGAAATTATTACAGAGGTATCAAATTGTTGGATCAAGTAATGAAAGTTATGGGGAGGGTCGTAGCTCAACTAATTAGGGAGAGAGTTAGTCTAGATGAGATGAAGTTCGGTTTTATGCCAAGGAGAAGCAGCACTGATGCTATATTTCTGCTAAGACAGCTGCAGGAGAAATACACAGCCAAAGATAAACCTTTGTACATGGCTTTAGTTGATTTTGAGAAAGCCTTTGACAGGGTTCCCCGATCCCCTATCTGGTGATATGAAAAATGTTTACAGATTTTTTCAACAAGGATGAACGTTTTTTTTAATCGCACATACATTAGTTAAAAAATTAACACATAGTGTGGCTTATGTTAAATTTAAGCGGTTTCCCTTCAGTGTGTAGGAATAGTGTGAATTATCACTAAAAAGAAGAAAAAAATCAAATACTTAGGACAAGTAATTGATGATAATGGAAAGCAATTTGTGTGTAGCAAATTTTTTAAATTTTGTGGAAATGTTTGCAGTAGAACATATAACTGGTGCCATACCATCCCAGATCTAATGGACAGGCAGAACACTTTGTTGATACCTTCAAAAGGTCTTTAAGAAAAGCAAATAAAGAAAGCATGGATGAGGTAGTTCTACACTAATTTTAAGGGTGTACCGTGTAACACCAAATCCGAATACACCAGCAGGTATCTCACCAGCAGAACTGTTGTTTGCAAGGAAAGTCAGCTTTTGATAAATTGCTACCTGGCAAAGAAAGAAAAAGTGCCAGGGAAGATAGCAAGATTTTTTGAAGTTGGTGATAAGATGTATATGAGGACATACAAAAATGGAAAGCAGAACTGGGAAGAGGGCGAAATGACCAAATACATAGGCAAAATGATGTATTGGGTAAAAAGTAGAAAAGGCATACAAAAGAGTCTCAAGAACCAACTGAAAAAGAAATTTGTGGAGAGTGAACCAAAGAAGTTGGAGGAACTGATGGAATGGTTGTATTATATGTTCCAAGTATCAATGCCATTGCAGGTGATAGAACCCAGGCATTCAAGTGAAAGGAAAAGTACACAGAGTTCTTGAAAATAGATGCCAAAAGAAAAAAAATATTAAATTATATGAAAAAAACTCAAAAAAGGGAGGTGGGGTGAATAAAAATATTATTGCTAAATAAAATGACACTTTCTAAGAAAAACTTAAAAGGGGAGATATTGTAGGGAATTAGTAATAATGGTACATCCCTCCCACATGATGAGTGGGATGTGTCAGTCACTATAAATAAGGTGACGTTGGCCATTATCAAGAGAGTACGTAGAGTACAAGAGTGCATGTTAGACTGTGTTGTTAGTCGTGTCTGTACTGATCTAGTTTTTATACTGTGATACTGAGTGGGTGTTATAATGATCCAACTTTTGAGGATAATAGCACTGTACAACTGGGGTCACATAGTGCCATATAAAAACTTCCAATTGACAACTTTGGAATATAACAATATCTGTCAGAGCAAAAACCATTGTATAAAGATAGATTACCACAGTGGCAAAAGACCACTTTATAATAGAGTCAAAATAAATACCACAATGCATGATACTGTAATGAGTCGTCTAATCTGCCACCCATATGCTGCAGACAATAATGGTTTCTGATTTCAGCACAAGGCCATCTATTTTGAGGAGTTGGTAGCAAGTCCCCATTGACCCCAGTGTTTAACTGGTGTTTATTTTAGCAACCCTGAAAGGATAAAAGCAAAGCTGACCTCAGTGGAATGTGAACTCAAAGCATAAAGAGCCCAAAGAAATGCTGCTAAGTATTGTGTCTACTGTGCTAATGATTCGACCAGCTTGCTGCCTTACTGTGGATAATGATAAAATCAGTATTGTATGGGAGGAGGTTAATATCTTTGAATGAAATCAAAATCTTGTGTCTGTTTTTGAAGCAAATGTGTGAGACTTCAAAAGAATGTAGATGAACATTTTGGCCTGTGATCTGAGATGTCATAAGAGTCCAAATTTGATTTAATATTGATAAACCAAAGAATTGATTTGAAATAATTAGATGTGAATTTATATTCAAAAGACTGATGGGTTGTATTTGGAATTTTGAAGTTGTATTTGGAATTTTGAAGTAGCATTGACAAAATGTGAAAACCAAATTTTAGAGTTATCACATTTTTCCTTTAGAAAACCAAATTTTGTGTTTCATCTATAATTTTCTTTTTTAAAAAATAATTTATTTTAAAACATTGTAGTTTGTTCTCAAATATATTGAAAAGCTTTTAAAAGATTATAACTACAATTGTTGTTGGTGGTGATGGTAGCGATAATGGTATTTTTGCAGTATTTTATGTTGTTGATGTTGTTCATATTGTTAATGCTGTTGTTGTTGGTGTTGTTGATAAATTTTAAATCTGCTGCATGCACCTGGTGTATTATCTGATGCATCACTAATTCAACCTACTGCAGGTGCTTGTGCTAATTACGTAATTAGAGCCATGTGTTGCAAATGTTTCTGAGGAACTATGAACAATAACTACTGCTACTGTTGTTGTTTAATACCAGCTCAGTTCTGATTGAGCATTGGTGGAGTCTAACCATGACTATCCCATCTTTTACCGGATATTGCAATTGTTGTCTAGTGCCTCTAATACTTTTGGTGTTCTGTTTCTCTTTTACTGCTGTTCTATTATCACTGCTCTGTCATTGCTGAAGCTACTCAGAAAATTATTTTTCAGGCTTTTGGTTGTTAAACCATTAAAATTGAATTTATATCTACTGAACAGTAATTAATAATACTCAAATAAGACTACAGATTCTGTTTCCATTTGTCCAGTATCATCATCAGCAGCATTTTACATTTGCTGTTAGGTTGAATATTTTTTTTCTGAGATTGTTATAGCTGGATGTCCTTCCTGTCACCAACATTTCCTGCATCTGGTGTGTAATATGAGTGGAAAATACTTTTCTGCTTTAGCAAGTATAACAACCAAAACAACAGAAGTCATCTATTGGTGGAAGGGACATGTGACTTGCAGTCATAAACGTTTAACCCATGATCAATGAATTCATTATTTAACATGATGATAGGTTTTTAATTGTATGTGTGTTTTACTTTTAATTAAATTAGGTATATTACATATTTCCAACTTTTTAAGACTTATCCAACACCATGATGAAGAAATATGAATTATAAGATGCAAATTCTATTTTGTCCTGTTGCTATGAAGAGTGGTGGCAGTGGTAAAGGTTGTAGGGTAGCAGATATAAATGTTGATTGATTTCTCCAGTCATGCATTATATATTGTAGAGAAAGGGGGAGAAAGAGTAAAAGGGATATACGTGCACACACAGTGGTTGGTGGAAGGCAGAGACTTAGAGTGAAGGAATGTTTCTCACATATACACCATGACAGAGAAAGAATCATAGAGAAAGAAGAGGAGGAGAGGAAGTTAAGGGAGGAGTTGTACAAATGAGACATTTGTTATATTTAACTAATTCAAATCCATTGCTACACTGCCGGATTTGAACTAGTTAAATTATGCACATACCTTCGTAAATTGTGTAAATAATGCTTAGACTGACTTTCTTGGTGAACATTAGTAACACAGTATAAGATAAAATAAGAAGTGTATACGTTGTGTATTTATATATATATATATATATATATATATATATATATATATATGTGTGTGTGTGTGTAGTTAATCCAAACGTGAAAACACAAAGAGAAAACACAACAACGCGAGGACATGGAACAAGTATTGTGTGATTGGACACTCAGGAAAGAAGGAGGGTATAACGTTTGGAGCAGAGCTCTTCGTCAGAAACATAGAAACATATATATATATGTAATTATTTTGTAAATCAAAATCAAATAATTTTTAATATTCAGATTTTATCCTTAGCTGCAATGTTTTAAGTAGAAATTTTCTTGTTCTGTACTTTACCAGATGTAATAAGTTGTCCTGGACTTTTCCAAGTGTAATAACTTTTCCTGTACTTTTCCAGGTTTATAATCTTAAGAATATTATTTCTCTTGCTCGCATTTTCCCATGTAATCCTTATTTTTTCCAGGCTATGCTTTATCCTAATTAATAATGTGTCAATTAGTGGTGTCATTGATAACTTTTTCCTTACCTCAATGATGCCGGTGACATATGCATAGAACTATATTATCACCCTCAAATTTGAGAAATAAACGCTCAAAACTCTTTTCTTTTAAAGCTTCATAGCATGGGATTGATACCATGAATTCCTCGAATTGGACTCTATCATTTAAGCTTAATTAAAATATATTCTTTTACTTGTTTCAGTCATTTGAATGTGGCCATGCTGGAGTACCACCTTTAGCTGAACAAATCGACCCCAGGAGTTATTCTTTGTTAGCCTAGTACTTATTCTATCAGTCTCTTTTGCTGAACTGCTAAGATACGGGGACGTAAACACACCAGCATTGGTTATCAAGCGATGTTGGGGGGAAGGGGACAAACATACACACGCATATACGACAGGCTTCTTTCAGTTTCCATCTACCAAATCCAGTCACAAGGCTTTGGTTGGCCTGAGGCTATAGTAGAAGACATTTGCCCAAGGTGCCACACAGTGGGACTGAACCCGGAACCATGTGATTGGTAAGCAAGCTACTTACCACACAGCCACTTCTGCACCTATAATTTGCTTTTAAAATATATAGTTTGTTTTTAAAATAAAAAGTTAATTATACTTAAATCCAATTTTTTGCCTAACATATTTTTTCATGATATTTTACCTTACAACTTTTTTTATACAAATTTTTGTTTCATGGAACCAAAATCATGAAATACTTCATCCTTTCTTCTATTATTGAAGCTAAGATAAATATATTTTGCTTTCAAAATAAAAAAGTTATTTAGATTTAAACTTGATCGGTGGCATTACTTACTCCCCTATAACATTGCTACAGATTTTGATCTAAACTTTTTCTACTAGATCAAATCTCAAATTTTTTATGCCAAAATGTAGTAAGGGACCAGTCCTTTTCAAAAATCTTAAGTTTTCATTTAGGTTAAGAACTGAATTAGCGACAAGCTCTGAAAGATGCTGCATGTGAGTAAATTGCAGCCTTAAGAACTACTACTGTAGTTGAATGACAACCTACTACCATAGTTGAATGATATATCTACTTGGACTTATCTCCCAACTTTGATAATTATATATATATATATACAAACCCATATGAACAACATGTATCCGCATGAATATATACATATATCCGCATTAATACACAAGTTAAATCTAATTTATTCACCTCAGCCACATGTGTTTATGATCAAAATAATAGCACAGTGAATATAATTTGACCAAGAGTAAAAAATATATTTATACATAATTAAGAATAAAACCATTTTAATGATTTTGTCAAGCAGCCAGCATATAATAAGACCATATAGGTAACAATTTATAGTAATATATAATTATATAAATATAATTATATTAAAGGGTGAGGATAAACTCCATCAACATGTGAGAAATAGATGCCGTATAGTTCTAAAATCTCTATCTACACTCCATTAGCACAGATTGAAAGCAAGCAGATGAATAAGATTTTTTAAAAAAGGGTTAATGTAAAAAAGATCAATGTAAACACACATACAGTTTTTAAAAGTCTGTTACAATGTTTATATTTCTTGAATGACATACAGAAATACACACACACAAAATAAGAATATATGCATTATATATATATATATATATATATATATATATATAAATTCCATTTTTTAAAATCAAAAGTTGTTAGTTACTTTGGTGACAACAATCCCTATCTATCTCTCTTTGACATACACATGCCCCCCACACACACTCTTTCTCCCTCTCTCCCTCTACTTCACACTATTTCTCTCTCGACAACAATCTTTCCTCCTGCCCTTCTGTTATTTGAAATGAAAGTCTTTTTAAAGTCTATTGTATTTTCTATATGTTAAAAAACACATGCATACACATGCACCCCCACCCCCCAAAATATTAGCTATATATCTTTCAAAACTTGTTAGCTATGATGGTGACAACAGTCTGCCTATCTATCTCTCACTACTTTTTCTTCTTCCCTTCTTCAAAAAATACTTGAGGTATATTTTTTATTTCTCCCCTTCTTTCTCTTTTCCTCTCTTTTATAAGCTGCTGTGACAGGCAGAGAGACATAAAGATCTTCTTGTCTTTTATGATATAGGATTTTAAGATTATAAATATTGCATTTATGTATTTTGCAAGATTCTTGATTTGAAATTGTATATTGAAACAAATATTATTATGTATCTGGGGATGGTAATTTTTTTTTTTCCTAGTAAGCACATGCACTATTTATTTGATCTTCACTTTAGCTTTATTATTATTTCCAGTTTATTTATCAGGGTTCTTTTGTCACACAGAAAGTCATTGAAGATGTCACAAATTGAGTGATGAATGAACTCTGACAAATCATAAAACTAAAGCAAAGATCATATAAATGGTGTGTGTATTTGTTTAAGCCTGGTACTTATTCCATCAGTCTCTTTTGCTGGACCACTAAGTTATGAGTTCATAAACACACCAACACCAGTTTTCAAACAGTGGAGTGAACAATCATAGAAGCAAAGACACACACAGATATATATATATATATATATATATATATATATATATATATATATATATATATATATATATATAATATATATATATATATATGAGAGAGAGAGATATTAAAGTAAAAATGAAAAAGCAAAGCGTTTACCATCACTTGAAAAGAACATTTAATTTAGATAGATATGTAGGTTGCAAAAACTCTTTATTTATTTCTATGAAACTGGCTTCTTTCAGTTTCTGTCTACTAAATGTACTCACAGGGCTTTGGTCAGCCCAAGTCTATAATAGAAGACACTTGCCCTAAATGTCACACACTGGGACAGAACCTGAAACCATGTGGTTGCGAAGCAAACTTCTTACCACACAGCCACACACAAAAAAAAATTAATAAAATTACCATCCCCAAATATAACAATCTAGTAATAATTGAAAATTAGTCTCCATTATAATAATACATATATTCACAATGAAATTTGATAAAAGTTGTATTTATAATTATTGTGTACCATAATTCCTCATGTTAACCATCATAGCAAAAATATACTTTGAAATTTACCCCACATGATTAATGTACATGCCCTACCCCCACTGTTTGTGTACATTCTTTACTAGTTTCAGTCAGTCAACCATGGTCATGCTGGAGAACCAACATTATGGTATCAGTGTTATAAATATCAATATTAATCTCTGTCCTGGTTTTATAGGATTTTCTTCAGAGATTTCTTGGTTTACAGTTTGGCCATCAGCTAATAAAATTTGTGCTTTAGAGTCAAACCACACTTTGGTAATTCTTTATATATGTCTCTAGAATTATATTTAGCTGAGCCTGTGCAAGGTTTCTGCCTAATTTTGTTTTTACATTTTAGCTATTTATTTATTTTATTTTATTTATCTAGCTAGCTGTCAGAAAGCTATGTTGTAAATTAGCATTTTCTTGGCTTACATTTAAAAAAATGTTCTTCCATTTTGTTTTAATCATTATTTACTTGTGGTTATATTAATTTCTTAATTGAGTAATATCAATTAGAAAGATGTTTTATTTTTACAGATATTTGCTTAATATTCCTTTTAATAATTTCTTTTTAAAAAATATAGTAATTAATATAAAAATATTAAAAATTGTAAAAAATAAATAACACCAATGTGGGCTGCAGTGGGATGAATCTATAAATTTAATGGTGTCAAAGAAAGAGACAAAGGAATTATTACATGCTGAATCAGCTGGTAGATATATCTTTATCTCACTTTCAAAGAAATTGTAATTATAAAGGCCAAACATTGCACTTAACTGTACCAATGCTATCACAACAGCTCCAGTTTAAACAAAATATCTTCAAGATCTCAATGATTGGTTTTCTACAGATGACATTTACCATTCCACAGACAAGTTTCAAACACAACCTTCATTTCCCTGTGAAAGTGGTATACCCGTCTAATGGAACATTATTCTGGTTATTGATTCTGCTGTTGCTGTTTTTGTCTCCCTGTCCCACAATCCTTCATTCCTTCCCAATACCCTGTTTTATTTTGCCTCTCCCAATCACTTTTGTCCTCTTTAATAGCCATTTTTAGTTTTGAACCTCTCCTTTTCACTTCCAGGCCTATTGATTTTAAAGATTGCATGACGACTACAAATTCTCAATTAAAACATTCTCAAGTCTCATGCATATGTATAAAATAATTTTGAAAGCAGTAGAAAACACATGTAAACATATGCTCAATGTACATATGCATACATAAATACCCAGTGCATTTATTTATACAACACACACACACATTTTTATATAAACTCACATAAGTACACACATATATATTTCATCATGTTGAACCATTAATCCCTACACATTTTTTCTCTCTCCATTTTTTACCTCTCAATCATTTCTATTGGAGAGCGTAAGCTCAAAATGTCAAAGACTTTTCCATTCTTCCCAAGCATTAAACTAATACACCTACATGTTGTTCCTTCAACTGTCTTCATCTTTCATTTTCTGTAAATTTGAACTATGTACACACACATACACAAACAAATATCATAGCAACATTTATACATAGATAATCCTTATACAATACACACATGCATGTGCATGCATATGCACACACACATAAACACATACAGGCATCTCAAAGCTAAATAGACATTGTTTCAATTCAAATAAATTGTATTTGAATGGTTTATTTTTAGAAAGAAAATAATGTCATTTGATGCATTTGAATACTTAACCTAGTATTCTGTAGGCATGCTTTGTACAGTTTTTAAAGATTTAACACATTTAAGCATTGTATTTATAAGTAGTGTCCACACAAATAAAATAGCATAATATGTGTGAGTGTATACATACATACATCATCACTGGAGCACACTCTAAAGAATAGGGCAGTAATATATTTACATCCAGTTAAATATGTCTGGTCATAGAGTGACCAATGATTTCGCATCCCTAAAGTGCTTAGCGTTATAGGTAACCCAAGTACTTTAGGGATGTGAAACTGTTGGTCACCCTATGACCAGACATATATTTAACTGCATGTAAATATGAGTGAGTGGACAAATGGAAGGAAAAGGCACTCAACACACTTTTTAGGAGTTGCATGTATTATTTAAAACAGTTTGATTCAGCTCTGTGTGACTTAAAGTTTCACAGGCATAGATTTCCAAATCAGAAACCGAAGCCTGAAAGAGACAGGTTTCTGTTACTAGCCTGCAAAACTATAATCACCAGACTGGGCTGCAGGTTGTGTTCTTGAGCAAGATGCTTTATTTCACGTTGCTCCAGTTCCCTCAGCTGTAGAAGTTAGTTGTGATGTCACTGGAGCCAAGTTGTATCAGCTTTTGCCTTTCTATTGGATAACATTGGTGGTGTGAAGAGGGGAGACCAGTATGCATGGGCGAATGCTAGTCTTCCATAAACAATCTCATGGTCATTCATGACCGAAGGGGGTCTTTACACACACACACACACACGCGCACACACACACACGCACACACACACACACACACACATTTATTTAGTTTGGTTTAGAAGTGGGGCAGCACTGATGACTTTTGCAGGTACTGTCAGTGATGAGATTGATATTATTGCAGGTTTTGTTTAAACTAGCAACAAGTTAAGATGAACAGGAAAGAAATATTAGAAGGGGTGGTTTTCTAGAGAGGAAAGAATGGAATTAGTGGTTAGTGTGAGACCTGTTTGAGATAGAGGCTGGAGGCTGTGGATACAAGAAAGGTGACAAAAGGTGGAGAGATGAGTGGATTAGGAGATTGTGAGCAGTTATGGTGTTGGAAGGTACAAGATGACCCAACTCTGTGAAACAGAGGCTAAACTAGAAGAGGTAAAGAGAGAAGACACCAAACATGTGGGAAGGTGGATGAAGTTTGTGTGGATGTATGTGTATGTATTTATGTGTTTATTTGTATGTTTGTATATGTGTATTATTATTATTATGCATATATGCTTATGTATGTATGTGTGTGTATATGCATGCATGTATGAATGTATGTGTATATGCATGTATGTATATGCATGTATGAATGTATGGGTATGTGTACATGCATGTCTATGTTTATGCACATATATCTATGTGAAACACAACATACATGTTAATTCATTATCATTACATTCCAAATAATTTATGAAGAAATAAAATCTGATCATAAAGTCAGAGGAAGAAGAAAGGGACTCTTTACAAGGTCTTTTAGATGGTGGGGTGGAGTAAGGAAGGAAGTTATCTTTAGACTAGGGAAGTGAGTGTTTGCAATAGTAATGTTGAAGACAACCAAGAACTGGTGATGGTAGGGGTAATGTTGTCTAATGGTGATAAGCACCTGCACAAGCCTGATTTCAACTACCAAAATTGATTCATTTGATCAGGTTTGGATTGAAAGAAGGGAAAACTATTTGTTTCTGCTTGTCTCTGATACTGTAACCCTGCAATAGACTTATTTAATTTTTTTTATAAGTATGTTGTGTTTCAAAAATATACCTTCATTTAAAACTGTAAACAGTATCTTTTAAGGCATTTTATCATATTATTTCCCGCTAAAATGTTTAGAAATTCACAGCTTTGATCTTTCAGTATTAAATATTCTGATTTTTCAGTCTCTTGAAATTCAGATTTCTCACCTTCCACCTTCTCATGTTCAGCATTAAGACCCAAATCTGTTTGGATCAAACTCAATACACATGTGTATGTATGTGTGTATAGATATCTATGTGTATGTATATATATATATAGTTGTGTGAGTGTGTATGTATATATATATATATATATAAGAGAGAGAGAGAGAGAGAGAGAGAGAGAGAGTAGAATGAGTAGAGATGGCTTTTTTGATGGTGGGGAAGACTACTCCAAGGGAGGTAAATGTTATTTTTCAAAAAATTGTCTGGATTTCTTTTTATCATTGACTGGTGAGAGAGAGAGAGAGAGTGTGTGTGCGCGTGTGGGTGCCTGTGTATCTGAAAGGAGTGTCAATAGAAAAGAGAAGGAAAGAAAGAAGGAAGAAAGAAAAACAATGTGTTTACATCTTTGCAGCTGAAGAAGAAAAAATGTGTTGACATCTGTACAGTTCTTTCAATCCAATGTTTGATTCCCATGCTGGTATAGGTTGGAAAATCTGGATGTAAGATTGTTTCTATTTATGTATATGTACATATGTATAGTACTCTGTGTGTGTGTGCGTGTGTGTGTGTTTAATACAATTTACTTTACAAAATTGGTCCTTCATTCAGTACAAATCATTACAGAAGTATTTTAAGCCATTCAGTTTGGGGGAGAACTTTGTTATGAAGTATTTTTCCATATTTTTCCTGAAGGAGGTGTCTTTCTTTGGACATTTGTAGAAGGGAAAGATATTAAACATTCCTTCTCCACATGTATCTAAGTTTTTACTCAGTGGAATCTTTCGCAGTTCCTCCTGTCAGACATGTTGTCGGCGAATTCTGGCTCGGCATAGAAGTCCAGTTTTA
>NW_021835638.1:0-22500 GCF_006345805.1 Octopus sinensis
GTCCACAGCACCCTCCTCCTTCCCCCTCAGCCCCACCTGGATCTTTCCTTGCTCTAGATCCCCCGCTGCAACACTTGCCCTTCATCACCAACACCACCGCTGTCACCGGCTCCAACCTGCATACTGTACGCATTAGGCACTCCTTTACGTGCACCTCGTCTGGCCTTATTTACTGCATTAAATGCAACCTATGCGGGATGCTGTATGTAGGACAGACGGACGCCGGTTGTCCGAGACCGTTTCACTGAACACTTTGAGGGACGTTCGCCTACACTCTTTTTCTCCCGTCGCACGCCCACTTCCGCTCGGCCGGCCATTCCTAGATGACATCTCAGTGTTTGGTCTCGCCCCCACAATGGTCGCCCACTTTCCAGGCTCCACTTGGAGCAACGCTACATCTTCACCCTACAAAACTACCACCCACCACCACACGGACTTAACACAACCCCCTCCTCTTGAGATCCGTTTTTTTGGGTTTTTTTTTCCGGATACCACCACCCCCACACACCCACCACCACCTCTCCCACACGCCTGTTCACACACACACATACGTAGACCCATCTACGTACATACATTCACACATTTAATCACACACACTTATAGACATACATGCACACACTAACATACAAACCACACATGCACATAACACACACAATACTACATACACACACATCATACTTACACACACACACAACAGACATACATCACACATAACATAACACACATACATACGCACATACATACACACACTCACACACACACACCGCACGTACATACTTCACACACACACATGCACACATACATGTAGGCACACACATACATACATACCTACACATGCACACCCTTACACTGAATGCACACACACCATACACCTTTTTGCATCCAAAGCCCCCCCTCTTTTCTGCTTTCCGGTTTTGGCTGATGGATCCTCGGTTCCCGCGCAGCGGGGCGTCGAGGGGCCTTTGCGCTCGCGCGCCTTGGCGCGCGCTGGGGGCTTGGTCGGCCCCTTGGGCTTGCGTTGTACTGCTTGTGCGTTGTGTGCGTGAGCGCGCTTCGTGTGTGTGGGTTTGCTTCGGATGTGCGCGTGCGTATGTATGCATACATACCCACACACTCGCATGCATCCTACCCACATACATACACGCACACCTACTCACACACACACTACACACACATACCCGACACACACACACATACATACATACACACACATACTACTTCAGGACATACACACACACAGACATACACCCATACACTCACACTCACACGCATACACACACACATACACCACGCACACGTACACATACACACACACACACACCTACACAGCATACCCTCACTCAGACACCCACACATCTACCTACACACAACACAAAAACAGACACAGACACACACCCATACATACATAATCTACACACACACGCCTACACACATACATACACACTTACATAAACACCACACACTACACATGCACACACATACGCACACATACATATACTTATACACATGCACACACACACATACATACACCCATACACATACACACACCATACCTACATACTCCTATACGCACATACATACACACAGACATACACACATACACACTCACACAAACATACCACACACACTCACCTGCACGCGCACACACATGCATGACAAACACCCATACACTCACACTCACATACGCACACACCAACAAAACACGCACACGCACACACAAACCTACACTCCCCACACAAATACACACGCACCTGCATACACACACGCACGCATACACACGCACACACACGCATACACACATACATTACACACGTAGTACCACACCACCTACATACACATGCATACAAACACACACACACAAACATGCACGGACACACCCAGACATACATACATACACCTATATACACACGCCCACACACCTACATACACACACATATACACACGCCCACACACCTACATACACACATACATACACACACATACACGGACACACCCATACATACTTACATACATACACCTATACACACACGCCTACACACCTACATACACACAATGAATACACACACACACATGTACGCACATACACACACATATACGCACATACATATATACCCAACACACATGCACACACACACACATACGCACATGCATGCATGCATGCACACGTGCACACCTACACGCATACACACACACACACGCACGTACACATACATACATACACACACTCATACATACACCCATACACATACATGCATCCTACACACACATACATACACACACTACACGGACACACCCATACATACTTACATACATACACCTATACACACACGCCTACACACCTACATACACACACATGCATACACACACACACATGTACGCACATACACACACATATACGCACATACATATATACCCACACACATGCACACACACACACATACGCACATGCATGCATGCATGCATACGTGCACACCTACACGCATACACACACACACACGCACGTACACATACATACATACACACACTCATATCATACACCCATACACATACATGCATCCTACACCACACATACTACACACTCACACATACATACACACACACACACTCACTCACACACCTGTATATACGCGCACACACATGCACATACACACACTTCCCCACACCCACACGTACATACATACACACTCATACACATACACACACACACACACACACGGACATACATCTATGCACACACATATATACACACATACTCACATACATTCATCGGACACACTGCCACCAGACATACACACAGACCAACTCACACATCCACACACATACATACTTACGCACATACTCGCAGGCGCGCGCACACACGCGCTTGCGCCGGTTCGCGCACGCATACGCGCCGCATGCACCTCGCTCTTGGACCCGACGAGACCTCCCGCGCGTTCCTGGGACCGTCGCTTGTCGTTGGGTTTTCCCACGCCCGTCTCCGCGGGACCACTCTTCCATCTTCCCCTCAGCTGGAGTCCTTTTTCCTTAACCCCCCCTTTTTGTTACACACACGCGCACACATATACACACATTGCTTAAATATATACATTACTCTCACACACATTCAATCTACTCGCCATTAATACTACCACGACACTGGACACACACACACACTACTACTCAACACACGCTGGCACGCTACATACGCCCCCACCCCTTCCCCTCCCTCCCTTCCTCCTTCCTTCTTTTTCTTACTACTGACCTTTGTCTGCTATGCCGACCACTGTCTCGCCCTACCTCACACGCCTACACACAGACGCACACACTAACACATACATATATTTTTTGTTTTTTTTATCTCGCCTCACACACACACATACACACACGCACACGCACACACTCACACATACACACACATCTGTTGCGTTACCAACCTTGTCTCCACTCTTTTGTCTTTAAAAACCCACTTTGCTCTTGTTATCGTAAACTTCCGCCTTCACCATGTGTAACTCGTAAACACCAGTCGTTTTTTTCTCTATCCCTGTTGCCCGCTTTGGGATCTTTCTTTCCTCTCTCTTCCTTCTTTATGTTTCCGACGAAGAGCTCCGCTCGAAACATCATACCCTCCTGCTTCCATTTCCTGAGCGCCTATTAATAATAATACTGTAATTGTTCCATTGTTGTTTTTTTGTTTTCCCGTTTGGATTAAAATTATATATATATATATATATATGTGTGTGTGTGTGTGTGTGTGTGTATTTGACTGCATTATTATGTAGATGAAGAGTAATATGTCGAGCAATATGCCCGTCGTTATGTTCTGAGTTCAAATTCCGCCGAATCCGATGTCGACAGAATGAATACCAGTTGAGCACTAAGGGAGATGTAATTGTCTCGCCTCTTCCCCTAAAATTACAGGCCTTGTGCCTATAATAGAAAGGATTTTTATTATACACATAAAAGGATGCATATAAGTAGATGCTTATATATGCATCCATAGATATTAACATCTATGCACTCATACACACACATACGCATACGTACATACATTGTCTCATTTATGCATGCGTAATACATATATAAATTCAGGCGTATACACAGTGGTATATAATGAAAAGTTACACTATTCTGATATACATACTGTGCTTGTGTTTCATGTGTCTATATAATATTATATACACAATGAGATGTCCGGTTCACAAATGTGACATATATACATTCATTCATACATACATACATACATACAGACATACATACATACATACATACATACAGACATACATACATGTATATGTATATACATACATACATATATGTATATGTATATACATACATATATGTATATACATGTATGTATGTATGTATGTATGTATGTATGCATGTATGTATATGTGTCTGTGGGTACGCGCTCATGGATGTATATGTGCATTAGTAATTATACATATGGCAAAATATATATACATACATGTTATATCTTTTAAACCACTATTCATTATTATTGAAATTTGAGGCCATATTATATATATATATATACATATATATATATATATTATATATATATATATATATATATATATATTTATATTGAGAGAGAGAAAACGAAATAGATTGATAGATAGATAGATAGATAGATAGAAGATAGATAGATAGATAGATAGATAGATAGATAGATAGATAGATAGGTGGATAGATAGGTAGATAGATATATATATATATAGATAGATAGATAGATAGATGAGACATAGATACGTACACACATATGTATGTATGTGTATGAGTGCAAGTATATGTATTGTATATATTTCATATATTAGGTTACACAGTAATAAATGTATATACACGTCGCACGAAACTGAGTAAATATTTATACTTGGGTGCATGTATGAAAATATGTGTGAAAATATGTTTATGATATATATTTATATGAATATCAATGTTTGTTTTTAGGTCAAGTTATAATAAAAGCAGTTTTACACAAAACTGAAGAATTATTCAATACTGTTTAAAGAGTACACGTTTACAAGAAAATAGTTAACAGTGACCTCGAAGTTTCGACCTGTTAGCCATTCATCGGAGTGCAGCACACTTGGTTTTACTTTGGTTTTATATTGTCGCTAATGAGTTGTTTTCTCTTTCTGGGTTATGTGGAACAATGTGTAAAGGTAATTAAGTTTAGTGCATGTACGTCTGGAGAATATATAGTACTAGAGACTACATAAAGTCAAGATGGACACAAATGTTTTTCAGCCTGGTGAGGGCTCATAGGCCGAAACTGTGAAGTCTCTGTTACACCTTTTCTTGTAAAACTAATATATGTATAATATGTGAGGTGGTGAGCTTGCAGAATCGTTTGCAGGCCGAGCAAAATGCTTAGCAGTGCTTCGTTCGTCTTTACGTTCTGAGTTCTAATTCCGCCGAGCTCCACTTAGCCATTCATATTTACGGAGTCGATAAAATAACTGTTGATCACTGGGGTCGATGTAAGCAACTTGCTTACTCTTCTGAACTTTCTGCGCTTGTGCCAAATTCGAACCATGAACCTAATATATATATATATATATATTATATATATATATATATAATATATATATATTATATATATATATATAGCGTAGGCAGCTAGACGCAATATAAAGCTCAAAAGAAAAAAAATCCTGTTGTCATTAATTGTGACTGAGGGTGCTGGAAATAAGAGTTAAAACCCTTAGAACTACAAGGAAGCACATTTTCAAATATTGACAGGGGAAATAACCACCCTATGAAGTTTTTCCTTTATATATCATTCAACCACGGTAGTGGTTGAATATATTCTTTAGTCGATCGCAGCAGCTTCCAAGTTTCACCACTAATTTAGTTCTCAACTAAATTGCGAGCTGTTGACAGCTTTAAAGAGGACACCTCCTCAGTTACACTTTGGCATAAATAGTTTGAGATTCGGTTCAGTTGAAAAAAAGTTACATCAAATTATGTGAAGTCTAAGGTGGGCAGTAAAGCATCTATTCATCTTCAATTAACATAATTTTTTTTATTTTAAAATCAAAGCATACTTTTCTTAGGCTTAAATGATAGAAAAATGCATGAGGAATCCAGTATCGTTAGTTACATTGAACAAAAATTAGTAGAAAAAGTTATGAGGTTAAATTTCATGAAATTTATTGTCAGTAAGTGAGGAAGTAAGAAGTAACGCTATCTTTTCGTTCTGAGTTCAAATTCCACCGAGGTCGACTTTACCTTCCGTGCATTTTATTTAATAAAGTTATTTTTAATATGCTGTTGAATTAGGGTAAGTTTTACTTTTATTATTAATTTTCTCTTTCAGCTTTAATTAACTTGCTTTCTACCTTTTTTTGCTTTTCCTTTTTAGTTGCTTTCCTTTTCTTTTTAGTTAATTATTTAATCAGGCTAGTTCATTAATGTGTTTTATGCTTCAGATATGTGCATCTAAATTTATTGGGACAGGAATATAGTAATTTTTGGCTGTGTCTCAGACCTGAAGGCATGTAGTAAGGCTGTCCAGAAAAAGCATTGGTTAAAAGTGCCTATATTCTAAATTTAATTTTTAAGTTTCAAATTTAATTAAAAGGGATTTTTCATAAATCAAGTTTATATTAATGGGATGTAGGCAATTTTAACTTGTGTGTATCTGATATGCTTTAATAATTACCGTTGTATTGAATAATTATTAATATATCTAGATTAGCGGCAGTCAGTGCTGTTATTACCAACTCACAATCCAGGTTACTTAAAATGAGCCAAGTAACTGATGGTTTTGGGGTCTTGTTGTTTGTAACTTTTGATGAGCCATGGTGCAACCAACAAGATGGTAAAATTCCCTGTCATTAATTTCTTGTGGATGAGTACTATCAAATAATTCAATCATAACATATATTTAAATTAAACATGAAAAAAATTGAAATATCATCATTACTTACATAGAAAAATTAAAATATTATCTTTCAGTATTTTATGAGTTAAAATCTTAACTTATTCCTTGACACATTATTAATTATCTTATAGCAGCAATGCCTAGAAAAATCATGGATTACATGGAAAAATGCGAGCATGAAAAGTAATATTCTTAAGATTATAAACCTGGAAAAGTACAGTACAAGTTATTACTCCTGGAAAAGTATAGGACAAGCTATTACTTCTAGTAAAGTAAAGAATAAGAAACACTTAGCAGAATCGTTAGCACATCGGTTAAGATGCTTCGCGGCATTTCTTCTGGCTTTACGATCTGAGTTCAAATTCTAGTGAGGTCGAACTCGCTTTTCATCTTTGCGGGGTTGCTAAAAATATGTCGTGCATTGGGTGTCGACTACCCACCTACCTCTAAAATGTCAGTCCTTTTATAGAAAGAATTATGATTAATTTATATGAAGAAATGAGTTGTATTGTTTCTGCATTTTTTTTCTTCTGTTAGATGTGTTTCATTAAGATGTAAGATGCTTAGGCGGCAAGCTTCAGAATCTTTAGCACAAGCATAATTTCTTTCTACTCTTTACGTTCTAAGTTCAAATTCCGCCGAGGTCGTCTCTGTCTGTCCTCCTTTCAGGATCGATAAATTAAGTACTAGCTGAGCACTAAGGTCGATGTAGTTGACTAATACCTTATCACCAAAACTGCCAACTTTTCCCAAAATTTGAAACTAGTTAGTTAGTTAATTTTTTGGCTCAAAAAGCAAAAAGCAAGGCCATGTAGGGGGACATGGAGTTATGTACAGAGTGGTGTTCATCTAAAGAGTTCAGGCCACTTGTGGTCAAGGGAGACTTTGAACCAAGCGGTCGTCGGCATCTTCACTACTATGATGTAAAACGCTAGCATATATTTACTGAACATTTGTAAAGAAATGACTTTCGAAAAGTTTAAGACAGCTTAGACCAGTCGTTTTAGACCCCATTTGATTCTTATTTTACACAGATAGACCCTCATATCCATTCAATATTTTAAAAGCCCTATTATATTTTTATAATTAAATATTGTTAGGAATTGTATTAAAAAATTGTTTAAAATATTTTGTGAATTGCAGATGTATAACCAGTTTATTGTACATACGAACAGCAAAATCTTATGCTGACCCCTACCTTCCCACAACCAGGGCCATATGGACCCCGTTTGGGGGCCATTGGCTAAGACCAATGGAATATTTTTATTTACAAGATGAAATTTGATTATCAGATCTGTGTGTGTGCTTTAATAGCAGCATCTAGGGATGCAAGTTCTTATTATATAAGTGCTGATTTTATTATAACCTTGAGAAAAATCGAGTCAGATATTTTTCCATAATGAAATCACAATACTACAAAGATTTCTGCGGTGCTTTATGATTTTGTTATCGCAGCACATCTTTATTAATTTGAAACGTTTCGGTAAATTCCCACGCTTCCTCCTTTTTATCGCGCCTCTTCATCGCAATGTATACATATCTATTTCCTTTCTTTCATTTTCGGATATTTTCCTATTACAAAAGAGCTGGTTATTAACATAAAACAAAACTCTGCCATTGAAATTTAGATAAAAATGAAAGAATTACGTATTGAATTTCAGAAGCGTTTTCTATATTTTCACCGTTCTATCTTCAAACTGAATATAAGTTAGATTGAATCCGGGTTATTATTTTTTTACAGTTTAGTCAGAGAAAGAAGAGAAGCTTCTGTGACGAGTTTTAGGACATTTGAGATTGATGGGAGGCAGGGAAGAATTTATTCTCAGAAGCGGAAGCTGATCCGATTTCTCGCAAAAAGGTAGGCTTTGTACACAATGATGGTTTCTTATTTCTTTATTGCCCACAAGGGGCTAAACATAGAGGGGACAAACAAGGACAGACAGAGGGATTAGATAGATTACATCGACCCCAGTGTGTAACTGGTACTTAACTTATCGACCTCGAAAGGATGACAAGCAAAGTCGACCTCGGCGGAATTTGAACTCAGAACGTAACGGCAGACGAAATACCTATTTCTTTACTACTCACAAGGGGCTAAACACAGAGAGGACAAACAAGGACAGGCAGACAGATTAAGTCGATTATATCGACGCCAGTGCGTAACTGGTACTTATTTAATCGACCCCGAAAGGATGAAAGGCAAAGTCGACCTCGGCGGAATTTGAACTCAGAACGTAGCGGCAGACGAAATACGGCGAAGCATTTCGCCTGGCGTGCTAACGTTTCTGCCAGCTCACCGCCTTTGTACACAATGATAGTTTCTATCTAATTGTGCCTTATCAGTCTCACTGAAGCAGAAAACCATATATGTTTTTCTTTCTTTCTTTCTTTCTTTCTTTCTTTCTTTCTTTCTTTCTTTCTTTCTCTCTGTCTGTCTCTCTCTCTCCCCTCTCCCCCCTCTCTCTATATATATAGCAATCAATATCAGTCACCGTTATTGCTGTCTCAGTTTTCAGATTCTTATATGCGTGTGTCTTTCCTTACTAACGATCAGCCATTTTGTATTTTGTATTCCTATTGTATGTGTCTTTATCTGCGCATGCGTATACCCCTATGTGTGTCTATGTTTAGTAAGTGCGCGCGTCTGTGTGGGGGGAGTGCCTGTATTATACACGTTCATTTAATTTGTTTTTATTTTGTTCATGTGTTTATACCTACTTATTATTTCTTTCTCTTTTTTTTTCTTTTTTTCTATCCTTACATTTTTTTATATTTAATTTAATTTAATTTCGTTAACGTATATAGTTATCTAATTCCATTTGTTTATCTGTGTATTGTATCATATTTTGTTCATATTGTTATCAGTTTATGGGGATCTTATTCTGTTATATGCTGTGGTGTGTTGGGGGTGTGTGCTATTTCCTATTCAGGCTAAAATTTTGTCCACACGTCGAACAGACACAACGCTCAGACAAATTACAGAAGCTACACACATAATAGAAGATAAACGTAGCCTGAATAGGAAACTGGAATGGAACACTAGCACACACCCCTAACACACCACACCATATGACAGAATAAGATCCCAATAAACTGATAACAATATGAACAAAATATAATACAATACACAGATAAACAAATGGAATTAAATAACTATATACATTAACAAAATTAAATTAAATACAAAAAAGATGATAGGATAGAAAAAAGAAAAAAGAAAGAAAAAATAATAAGTTGGTATAAACACACGAACAAAATAAATAAAAAAACAAATTAAACGAACGCAGGAGTGGCTGTGTGGTTAGTAGCTTGCTTACCAACCACATGGTTCCGGGTTCATTCCCACTGCGTGGCACCTTGGGCAAGTGTCTTCTACTATAGCCTCAGGCCGACCAAAGCCTTGTGGGTGGACTTGGTAGACGGAAACTGGAAGAAGCCCGTCGTATATATGTATATATATATGTATGTATATGTTTGTGTGTCTGTGTTTGTCCCCCCACCATTGCTTGACAACCGATGGTGGTGTGTTTACGTCCCGTAACCTAGTGGTTCAGCAAAAGAGACTGATAGAATAAGTTCTAGGCTTACAAAGAATAAGTCCTGGGGTCGATTTACTCGACTAGAAGGCGGTGCTCCAGCATGGCCGCAGTAAAATGATTGAAACAAGTAAAAGAGTAAAAGGGAGTAAAGAGAGAACGTGTATAAACAGGGGATACAGATAATACAAGCAACCCCCGCACACGCACTTACTAAACATAGACACACATAGGGGTATACGCATGCGTAAATAATAAAGTGTAGGGCCCACTTCTCTTTATTATTTACATCAACGACATAGTAGATGTCATCAAACATTCTACATTGAAAATCTTTGCGGGTGATTCCAAACACCAGAAAGCCATAAACGGCATGAGAGACCGAACATGCCTTCAGTCATATCTCTTTGCTATTGTCCAATGGGCGGAAAAAAACAATATGCTTTTAAATGAAGATAAGTTTGATTTGATCCACTTGGAAAAGAGGAAACTCTGAAAATACTATATGCTCTTCCCTCGGGCGACTCCCTATAGTCATCCAACAACACCAAAGATCTTGGAGTAATTGCTGATAACAATCTAAGCTGAAGTTCCCGCGTAAACAGATGTGCTCCTGGGTTCTGAGAACTTTCCGGTCTAGAGGTGCCTACACCATCATCCTTTTCTACTCTACTTTTGCTAAACCCCACCTTGAATACTATTGCCCACTATGGTCTCCCATACGAAGCAACTCATTATGAAAGTAGAAGTACTTCAGAGGTCAATCACAAGAAAGGTAGACGGCATGAGAAGAATTGATTATTGGGTTCGACTAAAAAACTCAATCTCTACTCTCTCCAACGCCGCCAGAAGCGCTACATCATTTTTGTAGTGGAAAATATTCCATCAATATTGCACAAATGATGTTGGAACCACTTTTTAACCCCATCCAAGGCTTGGCTCCCATGCAATCCGCCCACTACAAAAATCGAACTCGGTACATATAGCAACATTACGTCACAATTACTTTACCTCAACCGGTCAAGCCCTCTTTATTACCATACTAAAATATGTCAAAACGGATACGGATCCCATAAAATTCAAATGTTCACAGGACAAATTTCTTCAAAAAATCCCGGACCAACTTCCTACACCCGGATATGTCTCCAACAATAATAATTCTTTGCTAGAGTGGACCATGATGGCCCATATATGACTAAAAGACTTCACCAGGAGATGCTATTAGGTTAGACATGGCCTGAGCCTATACTGGCCGAAACCTATCAAAGTTATAAAAGTTACATGTGAGGTGGTCATGAAAAGCAATATTTACACTCGTTAGATGGAGTACTCTTTTTTGATGAACTTACACATACTGACCAATATATATATATATATATATATGTATATTTGCATTTATGTAGGAATATATTTATGTAAATGTATACACACACACACACACACACATATATATATGTATATATACACACTTTTATACATGAATGTATGTAAATATGTATGTATGTATATATGTATATATATATATACATATATACATGCATACATGCATACATACATACATACATACATACAACATACATACATACATACAACATACATACATATATATATATATATATATATAATATATATATATATATATATATATATATATATATATATATATATATATATAATGTATATGTATATATACTGGGGCTGGACAAAATAATGGAAACATTAAAATTTCAAACAAATTTATTTTAATACGGGGCAGGACCGCCTTGGAAGTAATTGCAACTTGAATTCTACGAGGTATGGACTCGTACAAAGTTTGAATTGTTTTCAAACGAATTTTTGTCCATTCTTCAGCTAGAACAGTCTCCAGTTTTTGTAGTGATGATGGTGGAGGATATCGACTCCCTACTTGTTTTTTTTTAAATCGACCATAAATGTTCAATACTACTGAGACCTGGGGACTGTGATGGTCAGGTAAAATGTTCAACTTCACTAGTAACAAATTTAGCTGTGTGAATTGGTGAATTTTCATCCTCAAAAATTGCGTTTCCCTCCGAAAACAGTTCCGCAACCATAGCATGAATTTGATCAGATAAAATGCTTAAATAGTCTTCGCTATTAATTCTGCCATGAAGGGAAACCGCTGGGCCGGCGGATTTCCAAGATATAGTCCCCCAGATCATCACACATCTTCCACCAGGTTTCAGAGTTGGAAGAAGGCAGTCTGGGTCAAATGCTTCCTTTGGCTGTCTCCACATGTTTATTTGGCCGGTGGTCGGAAATAAGGTAAAGGATGACTCGTCCGGGAAAATAACATTCTTCCACTGCTTTAGGGACCAATTCTGTAGCTTTTTACTCCATTCTTAACGCTTTGCAACGTTTGATTTTGAAAGCAGTGGTTTTCTGATTGCAGCATTCCCGTGAAATCCGGCTTTGTGCAGCTCCCAGCGAACAGTTTTTGTGCAAAGTGGGTTCTCAAAGTGGTTATTAAGCTATGCAGTAATTTTGGGAGCTGTACTTATGTGATCCTTTCTAACAATTCGTGTAAGAGTCGGAAGAAGGCAGTTTGGGTCGAATGCTCCTTTTGACTGTCTCCACATGTTTATTTGGCCGGTGGTTCCTATCTGAAAGTTTTGGTTTTCTTCCGGGGTTTTGTTTCGACGAGGAGGATTTTCTCTCTTTCTCAAAGGCTGTCATTACTTTCGAGACAGTACTTCTTGATACACCAAACATTTCGACTGTTTTCGTTACGTTAACATCTGCCATATGAGCATCAACAATTTGACCGCTTTGAAAGTCCGATAGATCAGTCATTTTAATGAATTTTAATTACTTTTTTTTAATGATATCTGAAAAGAAACAGCAATTTTAGCAAAACATATTAAGCAACACTAATAATAAATCAAAAAAACATAAAAATAAACAAGCTTTTGACGGTTTAATAGATATTTCAAAATTATGATGCTATGATGATGCTAGGTATTTCCATTATTTTGTCCAACCCCTGTATGTATATATATATATATATATATATATATATATATATATATATATATATATATATATATATATATATAATAAAATATTAGGGAATAAATCCAAACTTACAGGGAAAAATCAGATTTAGGATTAAATCCAATTTTATAGTATAAATATATTATATTATATATATATAAACACATACATTTATATAAATATATTCATATATAAATGCACACACACATATATATATATGCTCTCACACACATACCCACCGAGACATGCTTATGTATGTATGTATGTATGTATGTATGTATGTATGTATGTATGTATGTATGTATGTATGTATGTATGTGTATGTATGTATGTATGTATGCATGTATGTATGTATGCATGTATGCATGTATGTACTTTTCGTTGTAGACCTTTCGTCTGAGGTGTACGGCAGCGCACAAGTTTGACCAACTAATTTCATTTTATTTTTTTTTTCTACACTCAGTCGATGATTCAGCAGTTGGTGAGTCATGGACACACTGAAAGCAGGGATCGATTCTGGACCTGTTTGTTAATCCCTGCCTCCGCCCTCGTCGCCATAATGCCCCACTTCTTTCTTTTTTTTTTTTTCAATAACAACAGGCACATCAATTATTGCTGTTTTGTTCCCCGAAACAACAACAAACAAAATATGAAATAAAAACTAGATAATTGTTCCTACTACCCCTCCCCACCCTCCGATTACTCGACCACCACTAACGTCACTACCATCACCACCAACCCACCACCTGCATCACAACCAACACTAGCACCACCTGCACTACCACCACCTCCGCTACTACTACTACTACTACTACTACTACTACTACTACTACTGTAATAATTATACTTCCATTTTGGCATGATAGCGATAATAATGACTATTTTATTGTAACACGAACACAATGCAAAATCAACATTAAATTACTATACAAAATGATCTATCAATCTGTCTGTCTGTCTGTCTGTAATCCGTCCATCTGTCTGTCTGCCTGTCTCTCTCTCTCCCACTCCCTATGTCCCTCTATCTATCTATCTATCTATCTATCTATCTATCTATCTATCTATCTATCTATCTATCTATCTATCTATCTATCTGTCTATCTATCTATCTATCTATCTGTCTATCTATCTATCTATCTATCTATCTATCTATCTATCTATCTATCTATCTATCTATCTATCTATCTATATGTACCTATATATGAATGTATGAGTATATACGTATGTCTATATTTACATCTAAACATACACGTATATATATATATATCATAAGTACATACTTTACATGCATATTTGTACACACATATACACACTCATATATATATATATATACAAAAACACACTCACATAAGTATATATATATATGATGGCTTCTTTCAGTTTCCGTCTACCATATTGAATGCAGAAGCGAGCTACTGCCTTCTCCAGCAGACGAGGTGTCCAGTACTGAAGAGAGGCAGAAATAGTCCGAAACCAGGCTGGTCTGCTAGTCCCGTCCAGTATATATATACATGCAGGAAGTAAATAGACTTTCAAAATCTCTCACTTAATACGCAAAGCGAACAATTGAAATGTAATCGATCGGTAGGACTACATACTTTAGTATTTTGTTTGCAGTTTTTAATTCAGAAACTCTTTTTGGCATTGAACTGATGAGCTTTTTGATTGTCTCTTGTGAAATTTCTGCCCACTTTTCACGCAACAATCGAAATTATTCATCTTCAGATTTAGGTTTCTGTCGATTTTTTCGTATAGCTCTATCTAGTATACTCCAAAGATTTTCAATTGGGTTCATGTCAGGAGATTGGCTCGGCCAAGGAAGCTTTCTGATCTCATTTTCAGTCAACCATTGTTGATTCCTTTTCGCTGTGTGGCATGGAACCCCATTTTCCATGAATAAAAACTCATTTTTCGTTATCGTGTGAATACATCGGAAGTAGTCCTTGCTTCAGTATATCGATGTACTTTTCAGAGTTTATGATTCCAACACATTCGATCAGCTCAGAACGACCATTGCTGGTGACAGCTCCCCATACCATTACAGAGATACTGCCATGTTTCACAGTTGGTTGGAGTCGTTTCAAATCAAATTCTTGGTTGGGAAGCCCCCAGACCCAAATACGTCCACTGTCTGAAAATAATGCAAATCTGGATACATCTGAGAAAATTACGCCATCCCAAAATGAGCTAGATTTTTCTGACATCTCCTTAGCCCATTTCTTTCTTTTCGTGATATTAATTGGTTGAAGGAGAGGTTTTCTTCTAGCTGCTCGTCCATAAAACACAAGCTTATGCAGATATGTAACACACGTTCTTGGACTAACTTCTAGCTGTTTTGCAATGTCAGAAGCCTTGGAATGGGGTTCGTTTTCCACAATTCTCTTCAAACAGTGAAGCTTCCTTTCCGAGGGCTCAGGTTGGCTGGGACGAGAATCTGTTGATTCTTTTCCTTGGCTTTTGAATTGCACTATAATTCTATTAAAAGTAGTAAGAATTTGAAGATTTTCGGCAATTTTTCACTGGCTAAGACCAGCTTCAGATTGCCCAATAATACGATCTCTTTGAAGATCTGACAGTTCTGGTGACTTTTATGTGCGTGGCATGGTTACTCTTCGCAAATGTTTAACATAATGGCACCTGGAATGAAAATGAATAATTACATTGTAAATTCTACACCACTGAAAATATATTAAGACGCTTAGATCAGAAATTTTGAAAATTGAAGGTGTCTATTTACTTCATGCATGTCTGTGTATATATATATATATATATATATATATATATATATATATATATATATAAATTACGTCATATCTAAACAAACTTGGCTGGTTGCCGGCAAATTTTTTTGCTCTTAAAAGGTTTTTATCCTTTATATATACTGTTCAGTATTTACGTGTTGAAAAATATATCATTCTACTTGTTCTAATATGTATATATATATATATAATGCGGCAATGAACACCAAAATGTATCCCAAAGTGCAAAATAGTTCATCGTGCATTGAGTTTCAGCAGAAACATACGTAGGTGTAGAAATGGAAAAAGGTGATTAAATTAACAACAGAATAAAACTAGGTACATAATCTCTGTTCTCTTTAATTATTAATCTATGTATGTATGTAAATATATATATATATATATATATATATATATATATATATGTATGTATGTATATATGTATGTATGTATATATATAAATATGTATGTATATATGTATGTATATATATAATATATATATATATATATATATATATATATAATATATATATATATATATATCTATATATATATATATATATATATATATATATATATATGTATAAGGGTGGAAAGGAACACACGAGTTGATATATATGAAAAAACAAGTCAAAAATAGAAAATGCTAAGATAATTTTATAGTGAATCTTTCAGTACCGGTTTCGGTCATTTTGAGACCTTTTCAACTGTAACGATTAAATAATTAAATTTAGAAAGATTAGAAGAAAAGTTTTTTTAAAAGAATATTTCTATAGTAGTGTTCAGATGTAAGTGGCATTCTGCCTTTCTCTGACTCCTTTGTTTGCACTTGTGTGTTCGAGGTCGTTGTGAGTTCTTGGTAGGGTAGGTGAAGAAGAAGGCTGATGTGGAGAGGGGGTGGGGAAATCTGGGAATGCCTTGATGGTCGTATTTTGAATAGTCAGTGGCGGACAACAGTCGCAGTTCAATTCAGGAATTGTTTATGGAATTTGCGTAGGCGTTATATTGAAAGACATTAGTGACAAGGTTAAGGGGTAGAAGGTGGAGAAGTAGAAGAAGAAGAAGAAGATGACGATGTTGATGATGAAGAAGAAGAAGAAGAAGAAGGAGAAGGAGAAGATGATGGTGATGATGGTGGTGATGATGATGACGACGATGATGATGATAATGATGATGATGAAGAAGAAGAGGAAGAAGAAGAAAAAAACAGAGAAGGGAGAATATGAATGGGTGAAAGTATAGCTGTGATGGGGCTGATTAGTAATGGATTCTATGGAATGTAATATTTGTGTGTGTCCGCCACTGACCATTCAAAATACGACCATCAAGGCATTCCCAGATTTCCCCACCCCCTCTCCACATCAGCCTTCTTCTTCACCTACCCTACCAAGAACTCACAACGACCTCGAACACACAAGTGCAAACAAAGGAGTCAGAGAAAGGCAGAATGCCACTTACATCTGAACACTACTATAAAAATATTCTTTTAAAAAAACTTTTCTTCTAATTTTTCTAAATTTAATTATTTAATCGTTACAGTTGAAAAGGTCTCAAAATGACCGAAACCGGTACTGAAAGATTCACTATAAAATTATCTTAGCATTTTCTATTTTCGACTTGTTTTTTCATATATATATATATATATATATATATATATATATATAACATGGGTTTATAGATACAACTACGTTCCAAAGGATGATAAGCAGATAATCGTGTTGACAGGTACAACTAGAAACAAATAGATCTGTATTCAAAGCTACAATAAGATTCCCATAGAGGAGTAGAAGTTCTGGGGTCATAACTACAAAAGCATGTGAGTGCACAGACACAATAAGGTCCTAAGAGATAATTCGAAGATCTGAGCTCATAGATTATCATAAGGTTCCCTAAAATAAATAAAACACATGAATTCGTGTAGATAGCACGATCCTTATAGGTAATTAGAAGATATAGGTTGATGTACATGATAGGGTTATCTAAAGATAAATGATAGATCAGGGGCTTTGATGATAGCGGTAGCGACGGTGTGATGGCGGCGGTGGAGATTGTTATTCTGTGCAGTGAGAAAATCGAATTAGATACGGTAAAGGGGTTAATCCTACACGCTATCTTAGGAACCAAATCTTCTGCACTAATCATTTAGAACTACAATTTTCTGCAGGCCAAATTAACCCCAATAATTATATACCCAAATTAGAAAATCTCACGTCAGCTTTCTTTTCTATTGTTTCCCCTTTTCTTTTGTTCTAAAGTTCCATATTTCCTTCCTTCCTTCCTTCTTTCCTTCCTTCCTTCCTTCCTTCCTTCCTTCCTTCCTTCCTTCCTTTCTTTCTTTCTTTCTTTCTTTCTTTCTTTCTTTCTTTCTTTCTTTCTTTCTTTCTTACACATATATTACAAAAGCGGTTTTTTTTATTGCCACAAAGACACGTAACGAACAACATGAAATGGCATCAACAATAAATATTAATAATGGTTTCAAATTTTGGCGCAAGGCCAGCAATTTCAGAGGAAGGGGTATGTCGGTTACATCGGCCCCAGTGCCCAGCTAGTACTTTACTTATCGTCCCAGAAAGGATGAAAGGCAAAGTCAACCTCGGCGGATTTTGAACTCGAAACTTAAGGACGGACGAAATGCCGCTAAGCATGCTGACAGAAGGCATATGGTTTCCAAATGGTGAAATGATGAAGGCAATTCAACCTCAATCCAGCTATATATACTTGGGAATACATGAGGTGAATGGAATTAAACACAACAACATGAAGGAAAAGACAAAAAGACAGTACCTGCTGCAAGTGAGAAAGAATTTCGGCAATAAACTCGCGGTTGTTCGGTATGGCGCTGGAATCCCGAAGTGGACAGATGAGGAGCTAAAGGAGGTGAACAGGAAGTCAAGAAAGCTCCTAACGATGCATGAGAAAAAAAGGAAAAGAGAAAAAAGGAAAATAAAGGAAGAAGTACAAAAAGGACACGAAGAAGAATTACTCAGGAAGGGACTACAAAATCAATTCTATGCAGCCACAACAGAAATTGCTGAAGAACACAGGTAGGATTGGCTGATGAAAAGAACCCTAAAAAAAATAGACTGAAAGCACTATACTGGCAGCGCAAGACCAAGCTTTGGCCACGGATTCAAGGGTCAACCTTAGGAATGAACAAGTATCTCCGCTGTGCCGCATCTGTAATAGAGTGGATGAAACCATTGCCCATGCCATTAGACTTACTCAGAATAACTACAAGTTGTGGCGACACGATCAAGTAGCGAAAGTGCTACATTGGAAACTGTGCGAAAAATGGGGGCTAGAGAGAGGCAAGACGTGGTATGAGCTCAAACCTCAGAGAGTCTCGGAGTCGGAGACTAGCAAAATCCCCTGGGATTTCCCAATCCAAACAGATGCGGTGTTAAAGCATAACAGACCGGACCTAGTGATGGTGGACAAGGTGCACCACATATGCTATATAGTTGATTTTGCATGCCACTTTGACCCACGAATAGTCAAGAAGGAAGGCGAAAAAAAGGAAAAGATAAATACAACTCTCTTAAGTTCGAAATAGCCTGTCTATGGAAAATGATGATGATGAAGATTGTACCAATTATTGCTGGGTGCTTGAGAAGAGTATCAGGAAGCATCAACAGGAATATAAAGGAATATAAATAGAACTGTTACAAAAGGCTTGTCTCCTTGGCACGTCGAGAATAATCAGGAAAGTATTAGATAGCTGCACCGTAGGCTGCAGGTAGTAAGCCCGCTACGCATGAATGACACCAGGAGTTCCAACAAAATCTGTGATAAAAAGAAATACTAATATCAAGCACAAAATTTATCACTCAACAGAAATAGATAAGTGAAGAATTTGCAATGAAACTGGTAAGACAGTGTGGCATATTTTAAGCGAATGCTGCAAATTGTCCTAGAATTGATAATAGAAGGAATAACAACGTCGTCAGAATGATTCCACTGGGAACTATTTAACAAGTTTGGATTGAGAAGAGCGAGAAAATGGTATGAACTTGAGCCAAAGGGTGTGGTGGAAGAAATCAGAGTTAAGATCCTTTGAGACTCCATGATTCAATGCGATGATAGAATAGAACGTCGAAGATAAGATATTATATTGGTAGACAAGGAAGAAAATGGCATTGCTGATAATAGATACCACTTGCTCTGGTGACAGCGGAATTGTCGAAAAAGAAAGATTAAAATTAACGCGTTATGAATATCTGAAGAAAGAAACCAAAAATGTTGGTCAACGAAAAGGGTGTACTGGTGCCTAGGAACGGTGAATAAAAATATTTAAAAACTGTCAAGAATGATAGGAATAAAAGTGAAAATAGAACATATCCAGAAAGCAGTAGTACTGGCAGAGCAAGGGGTCTCTGCAACAATTTCGGACTTGAAATGAAAGTGCCACCTTAGTTGATGGAAAGTGAACAACTCGTACAGTAATAAGCTGAGTATGATATATATAAAAATAATAATAATAATAATAATAATCATTATCTTTCCTGCTATAGGCACAAGGCCTGCAATTTTGGGTGACAAGGTTAGTCGATTACGTCGACCACAATGCTCACCTGATATTCTTTTTTTATCGATCCCGAAAGGATGAAAAGTAAAGTTTACCTCGGCAGCAATTATTTTTGCAGGGGCACAAAGCAAAATATTTGAGAATCTGATATGGATAATTTATTATTTAATAATAATAATAATAATAATAATAATAATAACATTAATAATAATAATAATGATAATAGTAAATTTGCGTGTAATCTGGGAATGAATACAATGAGCTTCTCTGTCCTAGGTGTACGGAAAACACTCGGCGAGAAACGGAAGAAAATCTGAAGAAAGAAGAAAAAAAAAAGATAATAATGGATCCTACAGTTCTTGTTGGGTCCTTGGGGGTAATATCGAGGCATCAAGAAGAATATCAAGGAAATCGGAATAGAGTACTCAATAGAGCTGTTACAAAAGGTTTGCCCGCTTGACACGGCCAGAATAGTCAGGAAAGTATTAGATAGTTGCGAAGAACAGATAGTATGGTACCGTAGGCTGCAGACAGCATGCTCGCTAAGCATGCAAAACTCCGGGAGTTTCAACTAAACCTGAGTTAAAAGAACAATAATATAATAATTTCCAACATGGGCACAAAGCATCATATCGGAGGATCAATCCCAGCACTTGACTGGTAATGTTAATAATAAAATTTTCTGTTGTGTTTTTGTAATTATCGCTGTTATTATTTCTACAGAAATGAAATTCAGGGCCAATCTTTTATTTTTAGTGATTTAAGGACCAGATAAATGAGGATGGGGGTCTAAGGGGTGGGAATGCCATGAACGGGAGAAATAGGGATTTTATCTGTTGCTTGAACAGTAAAACCCTTTAATTACGAGATAATCTTGTTAATCTAGGGAATGAATGCAGTTTCACCACTCATCCCTCTTAATTATTGCTATCCTCATCACAGTATAAAAGAAGCATAAACCTCCATCATCATCATCACATCATCATCATCATCATCATCATCATCATCATCATCATCATCATTATCATCATCATCATCGTCATCGTCGTCGTCATCATTGTCGTCGTCGTTATGTCTCCATCTGCTCGTTAAATCACTGTAAAAGAACAGTTCAGTTAGGACCCGATTAGGGTTTCTATAACAATAACAAAATTCATAATTAACTCTACTTTTCATTCTTTCAGGGTCGCTAAAATAATGTACAGTCTAGAACTGGGCGAAAATGACTAGACTCTGCCGATTTTCCCTTCATTAAACCTTATCTACGATAGAACCCCTCCTCCTCCTCCTTTATTATTATTATTATTATTATTATTATTATTATTATTATTATTATTATTATTATATTATTTCTATTTCTTGCCGAGTGTCTTCCCGACACCTAGAACAAAGAAACTCACTGTATACATTGGCAGGCCATTGAAATAAGCACATCAGAATTATGCATTTACAAAGTAAAATTATGTGATAGAAACAAATGGGCAAAGAAAGAAATTAAAAAATAGATAAAAAAAAAGGAAAAAATTAAAAAATGGAAAAGATTAAAAAGAAAACGAAGAAAAAAGCGGAAGAATGGAAACAAACTTCTCAATACGTGTGACGTACCTTTTAAACATGAACCTAATAAATAAATCAGTTACACGTGTTCTGTGTGCTTCTGCAAGCCAATCTTCTCTATCCACTCCTTGAGCCACTTCTTCGTCATTCTTAAGGATCCAATGACAATTGTTACGACCTCACTTTTTTCTACAGCCTCATACTCTACTTATCTTTCTCTTCAGGTTCTGGTATACATCTTCCCTGTTGATTTCTTTTTCTTTT
>NW_021835639.1:0-26093 GCF_006345805.1 Octopus sinensis
TCGTTTGTCTGTACTTGTTTGCCCCTCTATATTTAGCCCCTGTGGTAATTAAGAAACATATATTTAAACCAATATGGATTGTCTTGATGCTGGTCACTATTGCTAGAGTGTCCGCAATAGTAAGTAACCTTTGACCTGTGTGTGGCCTCTATTTTAATTCATCTACACTGCTTTTTGTGCTGAAATGTTTACTGACGAATAAAAGATATCTCTCAGGTCAGTTTGAGTTTGTGAATTTTCAGATATTTTGGTTTAGAAATTAAAATGTTCTTACTGCATCCATCTATGCTGGTGCTTTGTTAGTGATTGTCTTACTCTGTCCCGTTCAGGAGAATGTTCCTCGCATGGCATGCTATTTTTACTATTTAAAGCGCAAAACATACCCATCAATCCAGCGTGATCCTCAAAACTAACGCTACAATGTTCAGACCGTTAAATCTCTGTCAAGAAAGACGCTTCGCTTCATATCAAATACAAATGTGAGAAAGCTCGCAAAGATATTCTTTCAAAAATTAACAAATCCGATAATTCCAGTATCAATCGTTGGACTGCGGCAATGGTGAGGCACTGCATTGAAGGGTCTAATCAAACAAATTGACCCCACTAATTTTTAGGTTGTTTTTTTTTTAAAGTTTGTACTTTCTTACTACCGCGCTAGGATACGGGGACGCAAACAAACCAACACCAGTTTTCAAGCGATAGTGGTGGGAAAAAAACAAATGCAATAACTCACTGATATATACATATGCACACACATACATATATATTTACTACTTTCTCATATACATACATACATACATACATACATACATACATACATACATACATACATACATACATACATATATATATATATATATATATATATAAATATATATATATATATATATATAGGAGAGAGAGAGAGAGAAAGCAATAGGACAATGGAGGGGCTCAATAGGTGGCATTCATCAACTTTTAGACATTATATTATGTCAACTTATTTATTTATTTACTAAAACTGACAATTACAAGAATATACATACCAGTTTAGTAAATAAATAAATAAGTTGACATAATATAAAGTCTAAAAGTTGATGACTACCACCTATTGATCCCCTCCATTTTCTCATTGCTCTATAAATAAATGGTAAAATATCTCTTTACCCTCACCCATTTAGCACACTCGGTAATGTAATTGCAATGCAATAAAAAAAAAACACTTGTGTATTAATAATTGGGAATTCTACCGGCAGATATTATCCCTTAGAGGGTTGGATTCAAGCCTCTAACTTTCTTGGAGTTTTATATATATATACATATATATATATATGTAAGTATATAATACGTGAAGAATAACTGTTGTTTCTTTCAAAAGAGACAAAGAGTTAATTGGACTGCACAAAAGGAAGTGCTCAAATAAATGAGGCAAGGATAATTAAACATTGGTCATAGAACAAACATTAAAATGAGTTAGCGACTTTATATATGGTATCAAACCTGCAACATACATCATATATAAATAAATATTACCATGGCTTTCATAATATATAAATAAAATATAAAATATATAAGACATACAAATACAGAAAACCACCAAAGGTAAAAAATATGCATATATATGCCAAAAACAAAACACGTATAGGGACGTCCCATCAAAAAAACGACTAAAAAATTTATAAAATACTTTAAATTACTAAAAATGTGTCATGCTGAGAAAGTCGAGAAAACGGGCAAACAAATAAAGCATAGATCAATTAAAAAAAGTTATAATTACTTCACTCACACCAAAAGGTAATAATCCATAAATATTTTTTTTTCTAATCAAAAATATATATATGCGACGGGTTTCCACAGCGTTTCCGTCTACCGAATGCACTTACAAGCCATTGATCGGTCCCGCTGCCAAGATGCAACGCAGCTGGACAAAACTGGAAATCGCATGGCTGCGAAACAACATTTGTAACTTCATAACCGTAGAATGGTAAATTCATTACGGCATCCAAAGAAATACATTGTGGTATAGTGTAGTTGAGAAGGCGGCGAGCTGGCAGAAACGTTAGCACGCCCGGCGAAATGCTTAGCGGTATTTCGTCTGCCGTTACGTTCTGAGTTCAAATTCCGCCGAGGTCAACTTTGCCTTTCATCCTTTCGGGGTCGATTAAATAAGTACCAGTTACGTACTGGGGTCGATATAATCGACTTAATCCATTTGTCTGTCCTTGTTCATCCCTTCTGTGTGTAGCCCATTGTGGGTAGTAAAGAAATAGGTAAATCCATTATGGCATCGAAAGAAATACATTGTGGTATTTGTTCCGGCGTTTACAGTCAAAGATCGATTCCTGCACAGGTCGACTTTGCTTTTAATCACCGGGGGGGTCGACAATTACATACACACACACACACACACACAGAGTAAACTGAGAGAGAGAGACAGAGGGGGGAGACAGAGAAAGAAAGAGTGAGAGAGTAAGAAGTCGAGATTACAGCCTCTACATTTCCGCTAGAATATGTAATATTGCTGTGCGTAATTTTAATGTTGTAAAAACATAATAAATTAATAAATATTTTTTTTTCTACACTAGGCACAAGGCCCAAAATTTTGGGAGAGGGGGCCAGTCGATTAGATCGACCGCAGTATACAACTGGTACTTAATTTATCGACCCCGAATGGATGAAAGGCAAAGTCGACCTCAGCGGAATTTGAACTCAGAACGTAACGGCAGACGAAATACGGCTACGCATTTCGCCCGGCGTGCTAACGGTTCTGCCAGCTCGCCGCCTTCAGATAAATAAATATATAGATATTAAGAAGAAATCAATAAATAAATATCAAGACTGAGCAAGTAAGGACAGAGACAGGAACAGTAAATTTATTTTGGAAGAGTTCATTGCTTCTTTTTGGAAACAACTTTATAATCCAACAACCTTAGGTTTGTTTGCGTTGTTTCTTTCTCCAAGCGAACACCGTTAGATCTTTTCGGTTTGGACGGCAGTTTTTAAAAATGATTTCCACGTAACTAAACACTTTTAAACTTCGTAAATGGTGTAGAATGTGCTTATAAAACATATTTCTCTTGGCTTTATTGAGAAAATTCTATAGTTTGTAAGATATTTGTTGTTGTTTTTCTTCAATTTCTGCAATTTCAACCAATCAATGACGTCCATTGAGGTGAAAACATTTTGTGCCGTATGAATGTGTCCCTCGTTTAAGAAACTGATTGGGTTTATTTACATTTGTGAAGAAAAAAAGATACCCTTCTCCCCACCCCTAACCCTAACCCTAAAACAGATTGAAATGCAATAGATCGATACTAGGGTCATAATTATTGGTGACAATTTCAAATGACACCGCTAGAAAAAAACTGCCGTTCAAACCGAAAAGATCCACACCGTGAAAATAAACCCCTAGCGTTTTAAATTTGATCATTCAATATGTTTTTTATTTTTTTGCACATTAAGGATCACCTTATCTAACGTATCTAAGACAAACGCTTGTAATTTATGGGCATTTGGCTGCTCTTTCTTACACTTCAATGGCTTCCTCCTTAGTTTGACTTAAGCTTTGTTGCTATCGTTTTTATTCAACCAGAGGTTAGGCTTGTTCAGGCAAGTAGATAATCAAAGACATTCCATTTCTAGCCACCATGTCTTCTTTTTTTTCTTCAGATATTTTTTTATTCAGAACCTCATTCTGCATTATTTTCTTCCCCTTTTTAATAAGATAGGGTGTTTGTGAGGGATATTTAGCTTTCATTTCTCCATTTAGCAAGTCAAGGGGCTGTCTGTAAAATGCCGCAGTGACATTCGCAGTTGGTTACAGTTTGGAAATAATTGCTATTTCCCATGAGGCTGAAGGAAATAAGGAAGTGAGATTATTTTGGTAAATCTAAAACTGTTGATATTACATTGGAAAAATCCTTTGAGATTATTGGTCAGCCACTGCTTATAATTTCCTCGTCCGGATAACTCATTAGCATTTTGGAAGCACAATCAGTTTCACCATCAGAAAACTATGTTAAGGATTGTTATAAAGCAATAAAGCAGCTCGATCTTGGAGGCATCCGGATAATGGACAGGGGCACAATACATTCTGTCAAGAAGATAAACACAGAAGATGTCTGCTTTAAACAGAAATACAGATTGGTTGTACTGATAGATATACGTAACATTAATCCTAGTTAATCTCGCTTTGTGATTTGTTGAAGACAAGAAAATTGCTGTTATTGACCCAACAGCTGAAATGCATGTTTTTATCATGCATTCGCTTGTACTCCTCTGACTCTGTAATTTTTTTCCCATAGTAGGGTCCCTCGTGTCGATTTGCTATCTCACACAGTTTATTATCTGAAATAGCCTTTCTGTCCTTTCCGCTCCTAGTTTGTTTGTCACATGTTCAAACACATAATTGCTCCCTTCTTCATGTTCCCATAAATTTCACTGAGAAGTTTTATTCAAGAAAAGTTCTACGATTCTTAGTAAATTGCATAAAACAATTTCTTTAACGAATTAATCTCAAATATATACACACGTGCACGTAAACCCATACGCACACGCTTATAAATACATATAAAAATATATGTACATAAGTTTATGTGTGTGTGTGTGTGTGTGTGTGTGTACTAGTAAATAAGTGCAAACGCGAAAAGTACAGAACAAAAAGTAGAAGCTTAAAAATATTTCAGCTGAAGTTGGAACAGAATTAAAAAATTTCCTCCCCCGTCTTATGATCGAAATGTCCTTTGGAGAAAAGTCTAAACGAAAATTTATAAAATAAAATTTTGGTGAACGATGGGAGGGACTTATATGATAGAAATACAAGCTGTCTTTTAAAATTAACGAAAAAAATTCAGCTACCTTTCTCTCATGTTTTCCATCCGTATGTAAGCTCACATTTAAGCACATAAAAGAAATATGTGCTCAAGTAAAGGCGAAGACTTGATTAAAGATGCATTTAAAGTCTTCTAGGCAGTAGTTTCAGCCCAGAAATATTGAGACATATGTGATGTAGAAGTTTGAGGGTTAAGTTTACTTCCTTCCCTCACATGGCCTAATGGTTACAGCAGCGGACTCGCGGTCGAGGGATCGCGGGTTCGAATCTCAGACCGGGCGATGTGTGTGTTTAAGAGCGAAACACCTAAGCTCCACACGGCTCCGGCAGAAGGTAATGACGAACTTCTGCTGACTCTTTCGCCACAATTTTCTCTCACTCTTTCCTCCTGCATCTTGCAGCTCACCTGCGACAGACCGACGTCCCGTCCAGGTGGGGAACCTATACGCCAAGAAACCGGGAAACCGACCCTTGTGAGCCAGGCATGGCTCGAAAAGGAACAAACAACAACAACACTAAGAAAGTAAAGTCTATCTCCACTAGAGACAACAAATCGATTTCTATAACCATGAAATTCTGGGGCACCAACATTCTCGAAATCTTGATACCCAAAATATCTTTCTCTCTTCCAACATTTATGTCTTCTATTAAAGCTTGACTAACAAAATTTTCTTGCCCAAAAAGCACAAAATTAATCTTTCTTAGATTCAACATAAATCGTTGGATTTGATCTCAGACATGCACATATCCCTTTGGATTTGAACCCATGACAAACAAGCTGTCTAATGCACCCAAGTCTTCCCTTTACACTTTTTCCTACTTTTTCTACGCCGCTCCGCAAAGGGAACATTAGGTGCAATATTTTATAGTTCTCCATTTTGTACTGTACGTTATCAGGTTCAATTAATTAGGAATATTATCACTCCTCCATTTGCATATTACGCTATCCCATTCTTTTTACAATCAGTGCTTTTTACAGGCATAAAATAATGAAGCAAAACTAAAAGAAAAAGGTTATAATTAATTGCTTTCCAAAATGTTTGAACTATAATCGAAAAGTCACCGTCACAGACCAGGCTATCAGATGTTGCTACACATGGCTGGTCACAATACGCTTCGCATTGTTTTAGCCTTCAAATAACGCCACCCCGCCGGCTAAGCGAGCAGGCCAACAGAAGAAAGAGTGAGAGAAAGTTGTGGCGAAAGAGTACAGCAGGGATTGCCACCACCCTCTGCTGGAGCCTCGTGGAGCTTTTATGTGTTTTTCGCTCAATAAACACTCACAACGCACGGTCTGGGAATCGAAACCGCGAGTCCGCTGCCGTAACCATTGGGCTTCCATTATCGAAAGGTAAATTTTATAACTTGACAAAAAGTACATCGTACAAAATATTAAATTAGAAACTGAGACAAAGGAGAAGCATACCAAGAAAGCAGTTGATTAATTCAATGATTTTAATCGGAAAGCAGCACAGCATATATGAGTCTATCGGTTGGAGGCAAAGGATCTGTTCTGTTTGAACGGCAGTTTTTAAAAATAATTTCCACGTAACTAAACACTTTTAAACTTTGTATACTGGTAGAATGTGTTTATAAAACATCTTTTTCTCTTGGCTTTATTGAGAAAATTCTATAGTTTGTAAGATATTTGTTGTTTTTTCTTCAATTTCTGCAATTTCAACCAATCAATGACGTCTATTGAGATGAAAACATTCTGTGCCGTATGAATATGTTCCTCGTCTAAGAACCAGATTGGGTTTATTTACATTTGTGAAGAAAAAAGATACCCTTCCCCCACCCCTAACCCTAACCCTAACTAACCCTAACTCTAACCCTAACCCTAAAACAGATTGAAATGCAATAGATTGATACTAGGGTCATAATTATGGGTGGCAATTTCATATGACACCGCTAGAAAAAACTGCCGGTCAAACCGAAAAGATCCAAGAAGATTTACACCTCATCTGTAACAACATTGTTTTCATATTTTTAATGCGAGGAATGTACTTTTTGTAGAGATATCATCTTCTGAACATCAGGTTTAAAAATACTTTGAAGTAGTTTTAGATCCTCGCCTTCAATAATCTTCAGTCTGGTCTTACTTTGCTTAGAAAAACGCTGGGCAGCTGTACTGGAGACTTGCTCTACTGAATATGATGTTTGGAAGGCAATAAAGTATATCTTAACTTTGATCCACAGTGCAGGGTAGCAGTCAGAAATTTCCTTTTGCAATAAAAAGACCCGAGATTTTTTAAACTTTGACCTCAGCTCATTATTTTTAAATGAATCCAGTTGAATGTCATCTGATATGCAATTTTTTCATCTCCAATTCAGAGAGGCTTTGAAACTGGAAGGCTCACGATGGCTTGTGTTACACTTGAATAACTTTAACTGATCATGGACAGAAACTTGAATAAATCTAATTGACAATTGGACAGAAACTTGGCTGGTTTTACCTTGATGAAGTTTAAGCTCATTTCCTTGCAGTTGCAAAATAATTCTACTGAGCTTTGGGAGTCCTGCTTCGTGTTTCTTAGTTTATCACGAAGAACAGAATTAGAGTCTTGTAAGAATTCAACAACTTAAAAAGGGGACTAGAATATTCCAGGCGGTTTCCCATTTATCATCCATCGAACTTCTATATGCATCAACAAAAGTTTATAATTCTTAACATTCTCAACACAGAGCTGTTGAAACAGAAGGGAATTGAGAGCATTTGCTTTGGTTTTATTTACTGTTGAGGTAACAGTGTTCAATGATTTGTTAAGTCTACCACACAGATTATTTGGAACGTGTCTAAACACCTATTTCTTTACTACCCACAAGGGGCTAAACACAGAGAGGACATACAAACGGATTAAGTCGATCATATCGACCCCAGTGCGTAACTGGTACTTATTTAATCGACCCCGAAAGGATGAAAGGCAAAGTCGACCTCGGCGGAATTTGAACCCAGAACGTAACGGCACACGAAATACCGCTAAGCATTTCGCCCGGAGTGCTAACGTTTCTGCCAGCTCGCCGCCTTAACATTTTCAATAAACTGATGAAGCAGCGATGACAATTTACCATCGATGGTGTTCCATCTATTGCTCCAAAACAAAACACTGGCTACATTTTCATACATGTTGCTAGTTGTCTTAGAAATAATAGCTCTTGAAGCAAAGGTTAATCTTTGACAAAGCAAACATAAGCAAGAAGCAATCTTTTGCTTTCTAAAAGGGAATCTACTGTAAGCTAAATTTGGTTGCACTGTGTATGAGGAATGTTATAATGTATTAAATAGTGTAACATTCCACATATTTAAACACATGTAGTACGCATTTCTAGAGAAAAAATCTCGTACTTCCTCCTTTTCATTCAAGATTAAAGTCCACCCCCTCTTTGAAAAAATTTAAAAAACGGAGAAATTCCAATTTTATGCATGACTGCTTTTCCAAACGTTTTTTCTGTAAAATTACAAATTACAAGTGTTTCAAAATATAGAAAACTACATGACGAAAAATAACAAGAAATAAACAAAAAGGAAAACAGGAGCGGTGGGTTGCGTTCCAGAGGTACAATATGGGGGAATATAGATGTTTAAAAAATATGGACTGAAAAATTTTAATCAGATGAAAGTCCGCTGGTGAGTATTTTGAAATGTGGGGCATTCATGAAACGTGGAAAAATCTCGAAAGAAATCCGAGAAACTCCGACAAATATAATTAAATGCCTTTTTTTAAAAAAAAGAAAATAGCAAATTCATATCCTTGTGAGTGGATTTGAGGCTCCTTTACGAACGCACCTCTCCAAGGAAATGAAACGCAATTTAAAAAAAAAAAGCGTTATGAAAATGGAAAATATATACAAAGTAAATGACGTATGCAAAAAAAATTAGAAAGATTCATCCATTTTAAAATATTTTATGCTAAAAAATAAAACAAACGGAAAACGGGTACTTGCGAATAACATGTCGGAAGATACAAGGGGAGGATTCCGACAATATCGTTCGCAAATTGTTGATTATTTTAAATCAGATTTTGTTACTGTGCACACTCGTTAGCGTTAGGGTTAGTTTTAGGGTTAGGGTTGTGTTAGGTTTAGGGTTAATTTTAGGGTTAGGGTTAGCGTTAGAGTTAGGGTTAGCGTTAAGGTTAGGATTAATTTTAAGGTTAAGGCTAATTTTAGGGTTAGGATTAGGGTTAGAGTTAGGGCTAGTTTTAGTGTTAGGGTTAGTTTTAGAGTTAAAATTAAGATTAGTTTTAGGGTTAGGGTTAGAGTTAGGATTAGCGTTAGCGTTAACGTTAGGGTTAGTTTTAGCGTTAGGGTTAGTTTTAGGGTTAGAGTTATGGTTAGGGTTAGCGTTAAGTTTAGGGTCAATTTTAAGTTTAGAGTTAGTTTTATGGTACGGTTAGTTTTAGGGTTAGGGCTAGTTTTAGGGTTAGGGTTTGTGTTAGGTTTAGGGTTAGTTTTAAGGTTAGTTTTAAGGTTAGGGTAAACGTTAGGGTTAGGGTTAGGGTTAGTTTAAGGTTACGTGGTGTGCAGTCGCTTTACCTTCGCCCATTTTATGATGATGTGATATATGACAGAAATAATGATGGAAAGTATCTGTTGTCCACAGCCAGCAGACTAAGGTGACACTAGTTTTACTGGTCATGCTTCAAGAACCCTGCGAAGAATCCTTGCAGTTCCAAACAATGCTCATTTTTGAAGGTGTCTACCTTCATGCTTGCACCAATCTTTTTCAGCCATGCTGGTAGTTGAGTGCTGATGCATCCAAGTGCGCCAATTATTATTGGTATCATGTCTGTTCTCTTCATTGGCCACAAACTTCTCATTTCAAATCGTCATTGTTTTTTCTTCTTTTACGTTGATCATGTTGTCACCGGCGCGTGCTATGTTGATTATCATGCATGTTCACTCTTTTTTATTCACTTCAACACCGTCCGGTTTCCTATGTCAGGTCGGTTTATTGCACTGGATCATTGCATCCTACAGGATTTTGCAATTCTCATTTTCTCTGACTCCTTCCGGTGTTTGCTACTACCGCGTCTTTGTTCTTTGTAGGTCCTGATTTTCACAGAGATCCCAATGGATCATTCTTGCCACAGTGTCATGGCATCTTTTTTATTCGCGTTGTGCTAATTTCGAGCAATCGCTAACGATGTGCCATACCATTTCGCCCCTCTCACCGCACAATCTACATTTGTCTCTATCGGTAGTGTTGTCTATTCTGCATTTCATATTGTTGGTCCTTAACACTTGTTCTTGAGCTACGTATTCGAGTGTTTCTGTTCCTATCTTCAGGTCACTCTTCCTCACCCACAACCACCGGTCCTTTGTACCTGTCTTCTGTCCTCTGTATGGCCTTCACATCTCTTGCAAACTGACTGAATATTTTCTTTTCCTTCCAAGCATTTTCTATTTTTCTTTTACTCTTTTTTACTCTTTTTACTTGTTTCAGTCATTTGACTGCGGCCATGCCGGAGCACCGCCTTTAGTCGAGCAAATCGACCCCGGGACTTATTCTTTGTAAGCCCAGTACTTATTCTATCGGTCTCTTTTGCCGAACCGCTAAGTGACGGGGACGTAAACACACCAGCATTGGTTGTCAAGCAATGCTAGGGGAACAAACACAGACACACAAACATATTCACACACACTTATATATATATATACATATATACGACAAGCTTCTTTCAGTTTCCGTCTACCAAATCCACTCACAAGGCATTGGTCGGACCGGGGCTATAGCAGAAGACACGTGCCCAAGATGCCACGCAGTGGGACTGAACCTGGAACCATATGGTTGGTTAGCAAGCTACTTACCAAACAGCCACTCCTGCGCTTTTGTTCATTTCTTGTTTAAAATTTTCTTTCGTTACACAATTTTCAGTTTTAACGGCGCTGACCTCCTTAGTATGTTTCAGCAGTGGCTCCTCGGCTTTTATTTTTGTATACCACCCTAGCCTGTTTTCCTCTGCTTCGATACAGTCCTAGCAACTGATCAAATCTCTCCTACCCTTTCCTTATTATTATTATTATTATTATTATTATTATTATTATTATTATTATTATTATTATTATTATTATTATTATTATTATTATATTATTATTATTATTATTCAGTAGTTTTATTTTTTATAGCGTGCTTTCACTTCACTACCGAGCGCAGCTCTGTGTGCCTTGGGTATGTGCTGTGATTTGTTGTGATGCTCTGATGGTTACTGTATTGAAAGTGTTTTGCGTAGGATGTGTGCAGTGCCTAGTAGTGCAATTTTCTGTATGTTATATGTGTTTGTAAGTCCTGGTGTTTTTGTTATGTATTTGTCTGAATATTTTTTTATCATGCCTAATGCACCTACTATGATAGGAATTGTTTCTGCTTTTAGATTCCACATTCGAGTTACCTAAATCTCCAGGTCTTTGTATTTTATTATTATTATTATTATTATTATTATTATTATTATTATTATTATTATATTATTATTATTATTATTATTATATTATTGTCATTTACTTTTAATCTGCATTTTTGGTGCAACCACTTGCCGGGGCACACCCAACGCCCTAGGGCAAGTGAAGGTTAAGAGTTGTTGAAATATAGCTGAAAGCTTGGGGAGGGGAAGTAGATAAATATTTCCATGTAATACAACACAAACATTTACATTGATAGGGTTTTTCTAAGGATGTGGGCAGTACTTGTTGGCACAATCTTTTGGATTTCCTTGAGACATGGTTCTCCTGGGATATTGTCTAGGTGTTTCTGACATCCCTTTTTTATCATACCTAGGGCACCTACAATAACAGGAACAGTTTTTGTTTTAAGATTCCACATCTTTAGTATTTCGATTTCCAGGTCCTTATATTTACTAAGTTTGTCGAATTCCTTTACAGATATATTGTTATCAGTGGGGACGCTTACCTCTATTAGTCTGCAGGTATTTTCTTCCCTGTCTTTAACAATTATGTCTGGTCGATTAGCCTTCATCGTTCTGTCAGTGTTGACTGGAAAATCCCAGAGGATGGTGACATTTTTACCTTCAACAACTGGCTGAGGATGGCGTTCATACCAGTTAGCAGGAGTGCCAAATTTGTAGTGTTTACATATCTTCCAATGTATATACTGTCCTACTCTATCGTGGCGATTTTTGTATTCGTTTGGTGTCAGCACAGGACATCCGGAAACGAGATGGTCTATTGTTTCGTCAAATGTGTCGCAGAATCTGCATTTAGGGTCAGTATCGTTTCGGAGAACGCTAGTCTGGTAATTTTTCTTTTTTTGCGTGGCACTGATCCCACTCTCAAACGAATTGGATAATACCAGATATGGGTACAAAGTTTTTAGTAAGTCAATAAACCTCCTTTTCTATATGGACGACCTAAAGCTGTTTGCCAGCTGTTTGACCAAGAGCTAGAAGGGCTGTTAACAACTGTTAAAGAGTTTAGCAATGATATCGGAATGGATTTTGGCCTTGATAAGTGTGCTAAAGCAACTTTTATAAGAGGCAAGCTGAAGCAAACAGATTCTGTTAAATTAGATATTGACACTACCATCAAGGAACTTGACCCACAAAAAAGTTACAAATACCTAGGAATCAACGAAGGAGATGGTATACATCATGCTACTATGAAGGAAAAAATAAGAAAGGAATACTATAGGAGAATAAGGCTTGTACTGAAGACTGAACTCAACTCCAAAAATTGCATTGAGGCCATTAACACCCTGGCACTTCCAGTAGTCCAGTACAGTTTTAACATTATTAACTGGAACCTTACGGAACTCCAACGCTTGGTCAGGAAGACAAGAAAATTACTGACATCCAAGAACATGCACCACCCTAAGGCAGATGTAGACCGCCTGTACCTACCTAGAATCAGCGGGGGGAGAGGAATGATGCAATTAGAGCTGTGCTATAAGACCTCCACTGTAGGAATGAACAGGTACCTATCTAGTACAAAGGACTGGATGCTGCGACTTGTGTGCGAACACGAAAGCAACAAAAAGCTGCATTCTATTGTCAAGGAAGCTTATAAGTTCGAAAGGGAACTAGACATTAACCTTGAATCAGATGAAGAGCCGGAAACCACTGCTACCAAGCAAGCAAAGCGAATCAAGCAGACTGCAAAAAAACGGGCAGAATCAAATTGAGAGGCGGTGGAGCCAGAAGCCCCTGCATGGACAATATATTCTCCGAAGCCAAAATGCTGATGTAGACCAAGCAACAACCCATCAGTGGCTGAAGAGTTCTGGATTGAAAGCAGAAACTGAAGGCTTCATATTGGCAGCACAAGATCAAAGCGATCTTTTATTATTATTATTGTTATTATTATTATTATTATTATTCTATGTTTGACTTTTGCTTTATATTTGTACAAGTTGGCTCCAAGTCTCACCCAGAGACCTCAAGAGACAACAGGGTTGGAAGTTCATGTTGTTGTTATGCCTAGTGTGCCATATATTTGGGGGTGGGGATGTTGTACTAATGAATGTCTAAAAAAAAAAAGGTTTTTTTTTTTTTTTTTTAACCGAAAATTAGTTTGTTTTAAACCTTGAGATTACATAGAGAGTATTTTGCGTAGGATATGAGCAGTTCCCATGAACACTATCTTTTGAACTTCTGCCATTTTTGGGTTTCCTGGTATCTGAGTTAGGTAGCAATCAGCCCCTTTTGCTATCATTCCCAGGGCACCTATGACAACAGGTATTGTTTTAGTCTTCAGCTTCCACATTTTGCTGATTTCTATTTCAAGATCTTTATATTTGCTCAGTTTTTGGTAGGTCTTGACAGATACGTTTATATCGATTGGGACAGTCATATCAATGAGGAGGCATGTTCTTTGTTTGAAGTCTTTCAATATGATGTCTGGCCTATTTGCATCTATCTTCCTGTCAGTTTGAATGGTGAAGTTCCAGAGGAGTGAGATGTGGTCACAATAATAATAATAATATTATTATTATTATTATTATTATTATTATTATTATCATTATGATCATCATCATCATCATCATCATCATCATTATTATTATTATTATTATTATTATTATTATTATTATTATTATTATTAGTAGTAGTAGTAGTAGTAGTAGTAGTAGTAGTAGTATTTTTATTTTTATTTTTAATTTTATTTCTTCGCGAATGTACTTTCTTCTATATGACTCAGCACAGTTCACTGTCGAAAATGGAATCGATTGGGGATCGTCTCCAGCTATCCTAGGCATTTTATTCCCTACTAGAAGAGAATCGAGCGAAGTGATGAATTTGCGCACGCGCGCGTATGTGGCGAGGGTTAGGGTTAGGTGGTGGTGGTGGTTCTCTTCTACAGTGACCGACAAGTATATACTTCGCTAGGAAAAAATGGTATTCACGAAAAATCCACAGAATTACCAAGAATTGTCTGCAACTTCGTGAGTTTATATTAAGGCAATCTGCATCACTAAGCATGTGAGTGCGCATTTTTGTATGCTTGTGTGTGTGTGTGTGTGTGTGTGAGTGTGTGTGAGTGTGTGTGTGTGAGTGTTTGTGTGTGTGTTTGTGTGTGTTTGTGTGTGTTTGTGTGTGTGTGAGTGTGTGTGTGTGTGAGTGTGTGTGTGTGTGTGAATGTGTGTGTGTGTGTGTGTGTGAGTGTATGTGTGTGTGTGTGTGCGCGCGTGGGTGTGTGTGCGTGTGTGTGCGTGCGTGCTGCGGCGAAGGGGATTGGGTGTGTGGTCGAGGAAAAATTTGCTAAACTCATGGGAAGAAAATAAAATAATAATCAAACATGGAAACAAATGGCAACGTTATGTGTGTGTGCATAGAAAGGTCTCGGAGTTCCATTGTGGTATTTATTCTCTGGTGAATAGTCTGCGACTCAGTCTTATTTCTATGACATATGCTCTGCTAAGCCCTTTAATTCCTGTCCAATTCTATCCTTGGCCATTCTGCAGACACTTACTTAGAATCACATCACAAAAACCATTCCATCCTAATATATCAAATGAAATAAAGACTAGTGTTTCACTCTCTCTCCCTTCTACTCTCTCTCCCCCTCTCTCTCTCTCTTTTTCCCGCTTTTCTTTTTCATCTTTCCTTCTTTCTATTTGTTTTCCGTTCTCCATACTCACTTCTCATACTGCGTCTGTCTCTCTAGATGTCTGTGTATGTGTGTGTACGTGTATGTGTGTGTGAGTTTATGTGTGTGAGTATATGCGTGTGTGAGTGTACATGTTTGTGCGAGTGTATCTGTGTACGAGTGTATGTATGCGCGAGTGTGTGTGTGAGTGTATATGTGTGTGCGTGAGTTTATGTGTGTGTAGGAGTGTATGTGTGTGAGTGTGTGTGTAGGAGTGTGTTTGCGTGTGCGAATGTATCTGTATGCGTGTGTATGCATGTGTGAGTGTATATGTGTGTTTGAGTGCATGTATGTGTTAGTATATGTATGCGTGAGGGTGTGTCTTTTTTGTGTATTGTGTGAATGCATGTGTATGTTTATGTGCGTGTGAGTATGACTGTGTGTGTGTATGTGTAAGTATGTATATATGGGTATGTATGTGTATCTATAAATATTCATTTTTCCCCTATCCACTATTTCAGTCTCTGGTTATTTCTGTCCTTTCAGTACGCCTTTGCTCCCTTTTATTGTTTATTTATTTCTTTGTTTATTTGTTTGTTTATTTGTTTGTTATCCTTAATCCAGGGGAGTCCGCCAAATCGGTTTCAACCACTTTCATCATACATTAGTTTGTTCAGATGCTTAATAAAAATATCAATCTTGTTAAAATAACATAAACTGATCTACCTCGACATTATGTAAGATAGATACTAAATTACATGCAGCATATGCAATAAATGTATCTGTGTGTACAAACGTGCGTTTGTGTGCATTTCTGTGTGTGTGTGCGCGCGCGCGAGTGTGTGTGTCTCTAATAATTGTAATTGCGCATGAAGGTCCCCCAATGCTAGCTTCGATGAGACTTTCGAAATACGCTTCAGAATTCATTTGAAACAATAAATAATCAAAACGTAAGTATTGATATGAGAGAGAAGTATATATATAAAAAGATTCGTATGTATACATATATTAATATGTATGTACATACATACAGATTCATGAGATTTTTTCTATACACATCCAATGACTATGGAGGTTCGATAGAATAAAAAAAAAGGGTTCAATGAGGCTCAAAGGCAAAAAATGGTCGAAAACCACTGATGTATATAGAAACACGTGCATATACCGGCGTATATGTACTATACAGCTCCTAAACGGCCATATTATTGGCTTCAGATTTTGGCACAAGGCCAGCATTTCGATTGCAGGGCTAAGTCGACTATATCGTCATCAGTGCTCAACTGGTACTGATTTTTATCAACCCAGTAATGAGGACAGAAGGCAAAGTTGATCTCGGTAGAATTTGAACATAAAGACTTAAAATGCCGCTAAGCATTTTGCCCGCTGTGCTAACTCTTCTGGCATTTCGCCGCCTTAATAATAATATAATAATAATAATAATAATAATAATAATAATAATAATAATAATAATATAATAATAATAATAATAATAATAATGATAATAATAATAATAATAATAATAATAATAATAATAAAGATGATGATAATAATGATAATAATATCTGAAGTCTTTCAATATGATGTCTGGCCTATTTGCATCTATCTTTCTGTCAGTTTGAATGGTGAAGTTCCAGAGGAGTGAGATGTGGTCATTTTCAAGCACTGGAGGTAGTTTGTGTTCCCACCAGTTTTTTTCAATGGGCAAATCCAGGTTTTTGCAAATTACCTAGCGAAAATATTGTGCAGCTCTATCATGCCTGTTGAGATACTCTGTAGGCGCTAGAAGACTGCATTTGGAGACAACATGATCAATGGTTTCATTTTGTTGTCGGCATACACGACATGTTGGGCTACTGCCGTTCTTTAATATGTTGGCCTGGTAGTTTCTTGTTGGTAGGCATTGATCTTGAGCTGCTATGATAAACCGTTCTGTTTCAGATTTTAAGCCAGAGGCCATTAGCCATTGATGGGTCAGGGCTTTGTCAACATCTGCATTATTCGCTCTCTTTGGGTATTTGCCATAGAGAGGTTTTTCTTGTCATTTATCATTCAGAATATCTAAGGCCGCAGTTTTAACACGGGTTTTCATGCGCTTAGCTTTTTCTGTGCTTGTTTCTTGTATGTCTATCTCTAATTCCGAAATTTGTTGTATTCGGAATTCACTTAGATATTCCTTTGCCTGTTTATTATTATTATTGTTGTTGTTGTTGTTATTATTATTATTATTATTGGATGCAAACACAGCATTAGAGCAGAAGTAAACAACATAGCATGGTATGTAAAAAATGCCACAGAACAGCTATTATAGACGTAAGAAGGTCAGGCTTATGCAGGTTGAAAGATTGCAAAGATAAAGCACTATACAAGAAATTGAAAACGAATGAAACTGAAAATAGGTGGGTAAAGAAAAGAATGCATGGTGAATTTCATATGGATGTTGAAGATAAAACAGACAGAGTAAAAGTGATTTAAAACTGGAAACGGAGGCTGTAATCCGTGCTGCTCAAGAGCAAGTACTAAGAACAAAAAACAAACTACATAAAATATAGAATAGACAACACATCAGATAAGTGATAAGTGCAGAATCGGTGGACAAAACGGTGAAATGCCGCTAAGCTTTTTGCCCGGCTGCTAACGATACTGTAAACCCGACGACTTATTGGAGCTTTCGGCGCGAATGCCAATCAGTATAGCATGTCGTTTCCAAATTTCTGGCAGAATAAATTGCGTCATGGTGTTGTTTTTCTCGCAGACAGTGCTCAAATGATCCTACTATACTGTGTAGTCAACACAATGAAAAACAATCCATGAGCATGCGCGAAATAAAATATATAAAATGGCGACAGTTTTCCCATCGCATCCTGTATATATTTTGAGTTCTGCTTTTTCCTGTTTACTTTGTATAACTGTATGTTTAAGGTTCCGGATTCAATCCCATCGCATGGCTTCTTGGACATACATAATTTTCCGTAACCTTAAACTCATACCCTGTGGGTAGATAGTAACTGAACAAAAACTTGTCGGATGGATTGTACCATAACCCAAAAGGATACACACTCTGTATCAGGTTGATTCCACTTAAAAATTGCATGGAAGGTACATGTTCCTGTGAAATGGCCAATTACGTACATATTAATTTAGGAGCAGGTAATTCGACTGTTTCGAGAACTGAATTCTCATCGTCGAATTCGACGGATACCCACCACTACCGTCATCACTACCATTACTTTGTATGAAGGTAAATCATCTCGTTGCAGAGATTTCATTATTGACCTGCCGGAATAATTATATAATATTCGTGTATAGGAATTAATATTAATGAGTTCATTTCTAAGTATTGCTAATATCGTTTTTGGTGACATGACACGTATATAAAACGTGCAACTCTAAGAATTGAACTATCGCATTTCAAACAAGTTAGATCTCATTCAGTGATAAGCAGACATTCTCTCTCTCTCTTTCTCTCTCTCTCTCTCCCTATCAATCACACGCACATATACACACACACACACTTTCTCCTTCCTCTCTCTCTCACACTCTATCTTTTTATCTCTTTCTCACACACAAACACATAAACTCTTTCTCTTCCCCGCTCTCTCTCTCACACACACACACATACACACAACGCACACAACACACACACGCTCTCTCTCTCTTTCTCTCTCTTACACACGCGCACACACACAAAAACACACGCTTACACATACACACTTATACACACAAACACACGAACACACTTCTTCTCTCTCACACAAACACGCATTTTCTGTTTTTCTTTTTCTCACATACATACACACACTCTTTTCTTTCTTTCTCTCTCTCTCTCTCTCACACACAACACACACACACCTCTCTCTTTCTCTCTCTTACACATGCTCACGCACACAAAAACACATGCATACACACACACTTTCTCTCTTCCTCTCTCTCTCCCCCGTCTTCCTCTTAGTCCGGTCTTCTTTTGTATGTTTCTTACAAGAATATGTCGCCTGGTGATGGAGGTCTTGTAATTAGTCTGCGAAAGTGAATTCCATAACGTAACACAGAACGTATTAATTAAATCTATATAATTAAGTTTGTTTAAGCTTTGTTCTAAAATAATTTTGGAGTTATAATCCCCATTGAGAATACCCACCTCTGGTAACCGAAGAATCGCATTTTTGACCTCTGTACTCCTCTAAATTAATTATATGCGCTATGGGGTGTTACCACTTAATTTCACATGTTTGTATTTTGTTACTTGCCTGTGCGTGCATGTGTATGTATGTATGTATGTATGTATGTATGTATGTATGTATGTATGTATGTATGTATGTATGTATGTGTACACCTGTATGTATGTGTGTTTGCTTATACATGCGTATACACACATACATATACGCACAGACACTCAGACATAATACAGAGACACAGAAATGCGTGCATGTTTGTTTTCAGGTTTCACAACAAAGAAACAATTGCATGATGAAGAAAAAAGGAAAAAAGTGCTCAATACCTATCGCAGAGTTTTATCCAACGCATTTTCAGCTGATAACTTCACTCACTGAAGATTGGAAACGCGAATATCGGAAGCGAACTGAGTAAAAATTTCAGCTCCGCGGGTGGATACCGAGTTTTTCTGTACAAAAAGGATTTGTAACCCAATGTTTCTACATGTTGTTATTCATCATTATAAGAGTGTGCTTCAAGATACTCCAAAAGGAATTGAGTTCGTGTTCTTTCAAAAAATTTATGAAATCGTTATGAATACATACATACATATATAATACACACACCACACACACATACACACACACACATAACACACACACACACACACAACACACACAACACACCCCACACAATATATATATATATATATATATATATATATACACGCATATATCATACATAGATACATTCATATATATATTTATATATATAATATAATTCGAGACAAAACCACTATTTTAAAACCAAACAAGGAAAGACTAATCAATACATAAAAATTTAATATAATTAAATAATTTAATTATTATAATATTATTAATTAATATAATATTATTAATTATTTAATTTATATTAAAATTTTATGTATTGATTAAGTCTTTCCTTGTTTTGTTTTAAAATAGGGTTCTGTCTCGAATTATATTATAAATATTTACTATAAATTGGATTTAACCCTAAATCTGATTTTTCCTTGTAATTTTGGATTCATCCCTAATATTTATTATTATTTATATATATATATATATATATATATATATATATATATATATATATATATATATATATATCCCTGTAAGTTTGGATTTATATCCCCTCAAATAATTATTAAGTATATATATATGTCTTAGACAAAATGAGATAAAGCCAAGGGTGTGATGAGTTTTCAGGACATTTATAAGGAAAGAGACATAGATATAGTCTTACAACTGTGTCTGGGATTTTATGGATATCCCTTCATCAGAGACGATGTGAGATGGTTAAATGGAGGTAAATATTTGAGTTAGAAATAAGGAATTATTATGGAAAAGGAGGAGATACGGAATATAGAGGGAAATATGAGAATGAAAGTAGAAATGAAAATATAAAATATATAAAGCTATTGTAGTTGAAGTTGCATTATTCAAGGAAAGTGGTGTATAGAAGTGGTAAAAAAGTTTCCTGTACACCTTTGTATATATATATACGCATACATACACACACACTCCCACACATACACACACACACACACATCACTGCATAGACGTATAGTATAGTAGAAAAGGCACAAAAGAACAGAAATGTTTCGTGATTTTTCAGCAACGTACGTTTCAAATAGAATAACGTTTTAATAAAATTGCAATACAGCATTTAGGTTCATTTAATCGATTCCATATTTGATCGATTAAAATGCTATTGGGTGGAATTTAAAAACATCAAATCTGCTTATTATATTGTTTAACATTTTAATGGAGTAATTAACAAATCTGGGTCAACTTGTTCCCTCATTTGTATTTCACCGTTTCACCAATCAAAGGGGCAGGGCGGTATTCTTTATAGACTACTTAGGAAAAGGGAATTGTAATTTGATACCGTGTTCATCCAAGCGTTTGAGGCAGCTAGAGTGATACAAGCAACAGCACTTAGTCCCGGCCACTCCTGTATTTTCACTGACTAATTCATTAACAGATAGATCATGGAGTATGTTGGTAATCCTACTCAGTCGATATATTATTCAGGTCGAAAGGAATTCTTTTTTTATCGGCAATATCGCTCACAATGAGAATTACGAATAAAGTAAGTCAGGCTGGAGCAATAATATTTCGAAGGGGAAAATATTAGGAGTTATTTATATAAATTATTTACTTATTCCTTCTTTAATACGTCTCGGTCGGTTCAGACTCAAAATATGCGTCTCTGTAATGTACGTGAAAGAAAAACTTCTCTCAACACACTTGGTTCATTGACGCAGTAGATTCTGGGATACCAGTCTTAATATATGTGTCTCATCAGCGCGATGTAAGCTCGGGCCCTTGTATCTGGCCATGTAGTTGTCCTTTTGTTTAAATTTTCAGCGAACAAATTGTTTTGTGATAGAAGCTTATATCTGCCAATCGATATAAAATCGTTGTTTGCACCATCAACAGCGAGATCTGGAATGAATATTTGCATATTTATTGATAATGCGTCCAAGCAGGTTAAGACACAAATTATGCTAGTCATAGTAATGTCTGTCATCGGAGAAAAGCTTATTTCTTTTATGAGAATAAAAGAGAAGCTTTACCGCATTAGTTAATTAAATGGCAGCTGGTAACCTGAAACTTCGAAATCCCTTACAATCTTTACGTTGTACAAGAATTAACAAATATATATTCTATTAAAACTTATTGAGCAAACCTCATTTTAATGTTGAGCTGTTAACGTGTGTCCGCGCAAGTTTGCGTGTGTAAAGTTACGATATATAAAGTTGCGAGTTTTCCCTCCTGAAGAGGTAAGCCGGTTTACGGTGTTTCTATCTGGCCATGTACATGTTGCATAGCCTTGACTTTTTGCACATTCCATTTGTTAATTATGAACATCACGACTATGACGTAATTCTCAGCTCCGAGAAACAGCAGTTGAATTATAAAAAAAAAAGCTATATGCATTTGTCCACAGATTTTCTATACCCATTTCTTTACTACCCACAAGGGGCTAAACACGGAGGGGACAAACAAAGACAGATAAACGGATTAAGTCGATTATATCGACCCCAGTGCGTAACTGGTACTTAATTTATCGACCCCGAAAAGGTGAAAGGCAAAGTCGACCTCGGCGGAATTTGAACTCAGAACGTAACGGCAGACGAAATATCGCTAAACATTTCGCCCGGCGTGCTAACGTTTCTGCCAGCTCGCCGCCCTTTTCTATACCGAGCGTCTCTGGACGCTCATTTGTTTTTGTTTTTGTTTGCGGCAAATTTTCTATCGCTTTGTATAGAATAAGAAAAGGCAATTAAGAACAGGCTATTTATGTTTAAAAACTTATTTATCATTTACGCTTTCCAAATTTTTTTATATTTCTAAATGTCTGGATGATATGAAATACATTTCGATTTGAGCCATCACCTGTTTCATCGGCAGCTTTTGTAAAATTACTTGGCTCAGTTTTACTGTTTAACAAGCTCATTGATTGACACCTTCAGGAAAATTCGCTCTGGTACAATCATTTCGTCAAATCTTCATGTTTAACAATATGGTGTCATTGCTGGACATCGTTAACAAAATTATCATTTGTTTCAGACCTGGTTTTTTACATTATTTTTCGTACGGACATCGGTTGACCTGCAATTGCTTAAGGTGGCATCAACTAACCAGACACACTGTAGTCCGGGAATGGAGAATGCTCGTAGATATCACGAGTAATACTGGTGAGCAGCTAATAAAGATGAAATTTAAATATGCTTGCATTGAATGAGGAAAATACATGACGCCTTCATTTTATTTCGTTGGCTGGAACTCGTAGAAAGTATAGAAAAAAGAGGGATCTTTTCGGTTTGAACGGCAGTTTTTAAAAATAATTTCCACGTAACTAAACACTTTTAAACTTCGTATATTGGTAGAATGTGTTTATAAAACATCTTTTTCTCTTGGCTTTATTGAGAAAATTCTATAGTTTGTAAGATATTTGTTGTTTTTTCTTCAATTTCTGCAATTTCAACCAATCAATGACATCTATTGAAGTGAAAACATTCTGTGCCGTATGAATATGTCCCTCGTTTAAGAAACAGATTGGATTTATTTACATTTGTAATGAAAAAAAGATACTCTCCCCCCCCGCCCCTAACCCTATCTAACCCTAACACAAAAACATATTGAAATGCAATAGATCGATACTAGGATCATAATTATGGGTGACAATTTCATATGACACCGCTAGAAAAAACTGCCATTCAAACCGAAAAGATCCAAAAAGATTTTTAGAAGAGGGAAATCAAACAATGATCTGATTTCAATAGTTATGTCGGTTGTCGTAGCCGAGTTATTGTTTTTCAGTTTGATAGAGTACTTGAGAAAGAAGTGAATGAGACAAGACAAAACATGTTCAAAAGATTATGACAAGTTTAAATTAGTCAGTCTCAGACTTCTAAAATACGTGGAAACCCCCCCCCCCCGATACACCGGACCATTTAAAGTCTGTCTTCACGCACACACACATATACACACATACACACGCACATACAAACACACACATAAACACACGCACGCACGCACACATATTAATGAGCACACACGCACACACCTATCTACACATGCATACGTGTATATTATATGCACCCCTTCATGTCTACGTGTAAATGCGTGTATGTGTTTGTGTGTGTGTGTGTGTGTGTGTGTGTGTGTGTGTATGTACATGTGTGTGTGTGAGCGTATATGTACGAGTGAATGAAGTAACGAAAGTAAGCAGTGTTCAATGCAATTACTTGGTGTTTTATGCAAATAATAACAGTCTGACTCAGTATTTACAATACCTAAAAATACGTGAGGGTAGGATACGTCCACCAAAGTTTAAGTAATGTCAAGTTGAATCAAATTGTTGTTAGATATACTAATACAAGCGTCCATGCATACATACATACACACATACATACACACACATACACACATACACACATACATACACACATACATACACACATACATAATACATACATACATACAAACATACGTACATATAACTGATTAGGCATTTGTGTAATCATGATATTCTGACAATCTGAAGAGCTCGCTTTTTACATCTGCATTGTTTTGTAATTTTACAATTGTATTGTGCAACGTGAGGCATGCATGTTGGTACAGACATGTAGAATAATCTATTATACACTGAAATTAATATTACTTGATGAAGGCTGCGAAACGGCTGTAATCCTACAGATATCAACAGGTTAAATAAACAGATTCAGCTCATGTCTCCTGACTTTTTACTGTCTGTATACTACTCAAGAAATAATTTCATAGACTGGATCTCCTGGAATTCAGTTACAAACAACCCAGCATCATATTCGTCTTTATTGGGTTACTATGTGGTAAGCTAGCCGCGTCCACTAGAACAATTTTTATGCTATTGCCACAGAATATTATGAATCCATATATTGCACTACAAATTATTATTATTACTATTCAGGCGGCGAGCTGGTAGAATCGTTAGCACGCTGGACGAAATACTTAGCGGCATTCGTCCTTCTCTACGTTCTGAGACGCCGAGGTTGCCTTTGTCTTTCATCCTTTCGGGGTCGATAAATTAAGTACCAGTGAAACATTAGGGTCGATGTAATCGACTAGTCACCTCCCCGAAAATTTCAGGCCTTGCCAATTATAGATATAGTCCGTTGGACGGGGATCAGTATAGTTTCCGCGTTTACTACCTTCATTTAAAAGCTTAAGTCTACACGAAAGGAAGATGCATAAGATGCCAAATAACGCAATTGAATCTGAAATGGAATATCTATGTAGTGGACTTCTTGACCACAGAGCCATGGCCCTGCACCGACTGAAAGTAAATGAAATTATAACGTAAGACATTTGATATGCAATCACTCTTTCAAAGTGATTAATTAGTGGAGAGAAAGAAATCAATATCATTGTTTCATTTACGCCTGCACATCCTATTCACAGTGTAAAGTGATCGGTTCCTGTTGAATGTAAAAAGAAACCGTTCCGATCCATTATAGAAATCTGATCGTAGAAACGACACGACGGCTGACATGTAATTAAAAGCTTGTGTTTATATAATATATATATATATATATATATAATATATATAATAATATATATATATCACTGTGATCACCGTGACCGAACAGGCTATCAGATGTTGCTACACATCGCTGGTCACAATGCGCTTGCATTGTTTTAGCCTTCAAATGACGCCACCCTGCTGGCTAAGCGAGCAGGCCAACAGAAGAAAGAGTGAGAGAAAGTTGTGGTGAAAGAGTACAGCAGGGATCACCACCATCCCCTGCCGGAGCATCGTGGAGCTTTAGGAGTTTTCGCTCAATAAACACTCACAACGCCCGGTCTGGGAATCGAAACCGCGATCCTACGATATATGTATGTATATATGTATATATACATGTATGTATGTGTGTATACATACACACACGCACAAACACACACACACACACACACACATGCTTACATATCATCAACTACATATAAATAACTTATATACTTCCTGTATTTGCCGGTAAGCTGCTGAAGGCGTGGTGGAGAATAATCTCTCAAAGCGCCGGGTGTGGACAGGCGAGATAACTCACCTCTAATCCCATCTAGGAGTGATGGCCATCGCCATTTTTGTGCTAGGTGAACATCGGAGATGTATTATTTCGCCAATCCACGACCTATGTTACACTAGCTCTGCTTCTAGTTCATATTTCAGTTTATTCTTATGCATTCATTGTAGGGCATACAAGCACATGGTTTGCATGCTATGTGCTCTGCGACCAGTTCGATATCTGACTTTTGATACACTTGTACACCTTTGCAGGCAATGCCAGTTTGATGGATGTAGCGAGCTAATGTACAGCACATACATCTGATTACTACAGATAAATCATTTTTTCAGCGATAACTGCGACTCTTACATTTTCTCGATGGGAAATTCTGTCTCACACACACGCACGCGAGCAACCAAGCAAGCATTTCTTTATTCCGTTCTTCCGTTTATCCATTGAAGCCCATAAAGTTCAGATCGTCGACAAAGAGATGTGAGATACTTCAGGATCCATTTCTATGGCCACTATGTT
>NW_021835640.1:0-15000 GCF_006345805.1 Octopus sinensis
CCCGGGTGAATGCTAGAAGAAGAAGAAGAAGAACTATAAAATTGTAATAAAAATGTTTTAGTTTTATTAATTTTTCATATTTTCCTGAGTTTTTTGCGTTTATTTTCGAGCAATACGATTTCTCAAATCCATCAATAAACGGTTTTAGATCTTCGCAGTCTCATTTTCAAGATGAAGTAATGTTGGAGTGTAATGCTGTTTCTCTTGAATGTGGAAAGGGTAAATTTAAGCACTAGATTCATATATTACCGTTACATGTTAGTGCATGTTATCGCTACCATTAACGAAAGCCATGACTTTGATGGCACTTAACGATTATTCTTCAATATTCAAAACGTAAATAAATGTAGCAAAATGATAGTTTTGGAGCGCAGAGAAATTAGCTGAATAAACCATTTAAATACTTACACTTGTGCAATTCTGGTGTAATTGTTTGTGTAGTTAATTCCCAGAGTAATTGCGACAATGACAGCTGGAAGACCTGACAAGGACATTTACAGAAATTGATATAAATATGCAAGATCATTAATCAATATTTAAAACCATAAACATATGATATTTAAATCGATTTAGTTGACAATATTTTTGCTCAGAAAAAAGTTTGTAGTTCAAATCGAAATCAATATCTCTTTCGATCCACAAAGATCAGTTTTTGCTATTTCATTCTTTAGGTTCTACAAATAGGTGCGATTAATATATAAATTCTATCCTACATTATTTATAGTTGACGGATATTTGTCTTCATCTTGTTTGTTGTTAACACAACGTTTCGGCTGATATACCCTCCAGCCTTCATCAGGTGATGAAGGCTGGAGGCTATATCAGCCGAAGCGTTGTCATCATCATTATCGTTTAACGTCCGTTCTCTATGCTAGCTTGGGTTGGACGGTTCAACCGGGGATCTGGGAAGCCAGAAGGCTGCACCAGGCTCTAGTCTGATCTGGCAGTGTTTCTACGGCTGGATGCCTTTCCTAACGCCAACCACTCCGTGAGTGTAGTGGTGCTTTTTACGTGCCACTGGCACAGGTGCCAAGTGAGGCTGGCGACGGCCACGATCGGATTAGTGCTTTTTACATGCCACCGGCATGGAAGCCAGTCAAGGCGGCGCTGGCATCGGCCACGTTCGGATGGTGCTTTTTACGCAACCAAAATGAGGGAAAATATCCGTCAATTGTAAATAACGTAAATAATATACATAATTCCTCATCTCTTAAATATAGAACTGTATCTTCTATCCAATGCTTCAGTGGAAACAAAACGTAAAATATACTGGGGATTTTGGACAATGGTATGAAGAATAAATTATGTGGAAGAGGGAAGACAGAAATTCGCTCTCACCAACTTCATATATTATTCGTTGCGACAGGTGAAAGTGAAAAATCAGCAATTTAGGTTTTGTCAAGAGATGAGATCAGACTGAAACTATTTACTCTTTTACTTGTTTCAGTCATTTGACTGCGGCCATGCTGGAGCACCGCCTTTAGTCGAGCAAATCGACCCCGGGGACTTATTCTTTGTAAGCCCAGTACTTATTCTATCGGTCTCTTTTGTCGAACCGCTAAGTGACGGGGACGTAAACACACACCAGCATCGGTTGTCAAGAAATGCTAGGGGGACAAACACAGACACACAAACAAACACACACACATACATATATATATATATACATATATACGACAGGCTTCTTTCAGTTGCCGTCTACCAAATCCACTCACAATGCTTTGGTCGGCCCGGGGCTATAGCAGAAGACACTTGCCCAAGATGCCACGCAGTGGGATTGAACCCAGAACCATGTGGTTGGTTAGCAAGCTACTTACCACACAGCCACTCCTGCGCCTATTTGCATAGAAATGTCACTTAAGACTGCCTCAGGGGCCAAACCTGGAAGATTTATTACTTAATTTATATTTTTAATGGACCTTTCTAGCCACATGTTAACGTCTCGTTTCAACTACTTACCCCATGCCAAAATTGAACTCCTCAGCATAAAAGATGTCTGATATGTTTTGAATACAACGACCACACCGAGGAAGACATTAAGCGCTTCTACAGCCATCCACATGAGAGAAGTCAGAAGGAAGTAGTGGATGAGAGCCGCCACTGCCTACAACAAGAACAACAAGAATAACGATAACAATAATTTACATGCATGGCTTCAAATATATATTGTTTTGCAGGGGTGGGACATAGTTAAGTAGATGTCAGTTCTTGATTGATATTTTATATTACTGAACCCAGAAGGATGGAAATTAAAATGGAAATTTCATCACATAACTTAGAGACGCATATCAAAAGAGAAAGAAATTTCGTTTGATGCATTTACCAATCAAGCAGTGCCCATTAGATAATAATAATAATAATTGTTGCTTTAGTAGATAGGAGGACTTTCATTCAGTAACAGCCCAGGCTGAGGCTCTTTTCAAATTCCTTCCAGCATCACTAAATACAACATTTAATGCTGCTTTATTCGTCCCTGCATCGTATCATTTTACCAGTGTTTTATTTTTAGATAATGACATTACCTTTTATGATCAGAAATACCAAGTAATGAGTAATTAACATTTAAATCCTCAAACTGTATTTTGTATAACATCTTCCTCACATCCCTTCACCTTTATATAAACACCGGTCGAGGGATCGCGGGTTCGAATATCAGACAGGGCGATGTGTGTGTTTATGAGCAAAAACACCTAAGCTCCACACGGAGGTAATGGCAAACTTCTGCTGATTCTTTCGCCACAACTTTCTCTCACTCTTTCCTGCATTTTGCAGCTCACCTGCGACGGACCGGCGTCCCGTCCAGGCGGGGAACCTATACGCCAAGAAACCGAGAAACCGGCCCTTATGAGCCAGGCATGGCCCAAGAGCCAGGCATGGCCGTGTGGAGCTTAGGTGTTTTTGCTCATAAACACACACATCGCCCGTTCTGATATTCGAACCCACGATCCCTCGACCGCGAGTCCGCTGCTCTAACCACTAGGCCATGTGCCTCCACATGATAGGAGGACTGTAAAAGATATGATAAAACAGAAATAATGTTGAACAGAAACCTCAGGTGTAGTGGTCCAGGTGTTTATATAAATGTGAAGGGAAGTGAGAAAGATGTTATACAAAATACAGTTTGATGATTTAAATGCTAATCACTCATTCCTTGGTATTTCTGACCATAAAAGGTAATGTCATTATCTAAAATTAAAGCACTGGTAAAATGATACGATGCAGGGACGAACAGCATTAAATGTAGTATTTAGTGATGCTGGAAGGAATTTGAAAAGAGCCTGGGCTGTTACTGAATGAAATCAAGGTGGCGCAATAAACCGTTGTTCATGGTGTTTCATACAAACAAAATTCGTACAGGCAAAAAAATCTTTTAACTTACCTTACAAACACCTGTTATTTTTGAGGCATATGGTTGCATCCCAGCAAGAAAGATGATATTAGTGATAGCCAAAGAAATGCACAAGTTTACTAAGATCTTTGAAACCATTAATTTTCTTAGAGTTCTGAAATAATGGGAAAAGAAAGAGCTATATTTCATTTAATGGAGATTAAATCTCTAGAAAATTACTCAATGCATAAATAATAGCTATGTGTGTATAAGTGACAGTTAGCTGGGATATAAGTGACGTGTTAAAATTTATACACACACACACACCACACACACACACACACACACACACACACATATATATATATATATATATAATTTGTGCTTATATGTGATTTTAAAAAACTGTGTATAATGACCTTAATGAGATATAAAACACCATACTCTTTTTACTCTTTACTCTTTTTACTTGTTTCAGTCATTTGACTGCGGCCATGCTGGAGCACCGCCTTTAGTCAAGCAAATCGACCCCGGGACTTATTCTTTGTAAGCCCAGTACTTATTCTATCGGTCTCTTTTGTCGAACCGCTAAGTTACGGGGACGTAAACACACCAGCATCGGTTGTCAAGCAATGCTAGGGGAACAAACACAGACACACAAACATATTCACACACACTTATATATATATACATATATACGACAGGCTTCTTTCAGTTTCCGTCTACCAAATCCACTCACAAGGCATTGGTCGGCCCGGGGCTATAGCAGAAGACACTTGCCCAAGATGCCACGCAGTGGGACTGAACCCGGAACCATGTGGTTGGTTAGCAAGCTACCAAACAGCCACTCCTGAAAGAAGCCTGTCGTATATATGTATATATATATAAGTGTAATTGACTTAATCCGTTTGTATGTCCTTGTTTGTCCTCTCTGTGTTTAGCTCCTTGTAGGTAGTAAAGAAATAGGCATTTCGTCTGTCGTTACGTTCTGAGCTCAAATTCCGCCGAGATCGACTTTGCCTTTCATTCTTTCGGGGGTCAATAAATTAAGTACCCGTTACGCACTGGGGTCGATGTAATCGACTTAATCCCTTTTTCTTTCCTTGTTATCATCTCTGTGTTTAGCCACAAGGGGCTAAACAGGTATTTCGTCTGTTTTTTGGCGGTGAGCTGGCAGAAACGTTAGCGCGTCGGGCGAAATGCTTAGCGGTATTTCGTCTGCCGTTACGTTCTGAGTTCAAATTCCGCCGAGGTCGACTTTGCCTTTCATTCTCTCGGGTTCGATAAATAAAATACCAGTTACGTACTGGGGTCGATATAATCGACTTAATCCATTTGTCTGTCCTTGTTTGTCCCCTCTGTGTTTAGCCCCTTGTGGGCAATAAAGAAATAAATACGCTACGAACTAACCCTACTAAAACATACAAAATAGATCTCCCTCATCTTCTCTTTTTCTTTCTTTATTTCATCTTTACTGTCAGTCACAAAACTTGCCCTATAATAACCGTCCAATCAGTTACCCATCAGAGTGACATACTGGAAATTTCTCCTCATCCCTGTTTTTTTCCTATCTATCTGCGGCTTTATATAGCTATGGTAAGACCTCACCTGGAATTTGCATCACCGGTCTGGAACCCCTATCTTGCCCAGGATATCAATCGTCTGGAAGCTGTTCAGTGACGTGCAACCAAAAGAATACCCTCCATCAGGCATTTGCCATATCCTGAACGCCTTACTTCCCTGGGCATGGAATATTGAAACTCCGACGTCTGGCAGCTGACTTGGCAGACACCCATAAAATTATCAACCATCGCACAAACAATAACTCTGAGCACCTCTTCAAACTCCACCCATCTAACACCCGTGGACATATTTACAAAGTAAGAAAACAGCACAGCTCCCATGACTTTAGGAAACATTTTTTCACGCTGAGAGTTGCTGAAGCATGGAACAAACTGCCAGCATCAGTTGTTAGTTGTCGGAGCACTGCATCCTTCAAAACTTCCATGCTTCCTGAGATTCGCCAACACTACACCTGACTTTCTCCCCTCCATACACACGCTGAAGCATGGAACAAACTGCCGGCATCAGTTGTTAGTTGTCGGAGCACTGCATCCTTCAAAACGTCCATGCTTCCTGAGATTCGCCAACACTACACCTGGCTTTCTCCCCTCCATACACATGCTGAAGCATGGAACAAACTGCCGGCATCAGTTGTTAGTTGTCGGAGCACTGCATCCTTCAAAACTTCCATGCTTCCTGAGATTCGCCAACACTACACCTGACTTTCTCCCCTCCATACACACACAAGCATGTATCTGGATGATACACTGATCGCTTTCCAGACATTTGCACATTACTGCATGTACTTTTTATGCACTTTCTGACAAGTTGTGGTGCACCTGAGCACTGTATACAATAATTTCATTATTATTATAAACATCATCCACATCGATCCGTGAGAACCCTAGGAACTGACGGAAGCTGCTTCTCTATATTTAAGCAATTTATGAAAGAAAATAGAAACTGAAATTCTTACTTGGAACAAACATGAATTATTATTGTAAGAATTAGACAGACTAATGATATTCCGCAGCCAACGTTTGATAAAATAGATAAGATTTCATCATTCGGTCCATTTCCGGTCTGGTAGACATCCTGCAATAGAAACAAGTAACAACATATTATCTGCTTCGCCCTTGCTTTCTCATATTTTAGTCAAGAATTTTAGGAATTATGAATATAAATAGGCGCAGCAGTGGCTGTGTGGTAAGTAGATTGCTAACCAACCACATGGTCCCGGGTTCAGTCCCACTGTGTGGCACATTGGGCAAGTGTCTTCTGCTATAGCCCCGAGCCGACCAATGCCTTGTGAGTGGATTTGGTAGACAGAAACTGAAAGAAGCCTGTCGTATATATGTATATATATATATATATATATATATATGTGTGTGTGTGTGTGTGTGTGTGTGTGTGTGTTGTGTGTGTGTGTGTGTGTGTGTGTGGTGTGTGTGTTTGTCCCCCTAGCATTGCTTGACAACCGATGCTGGTGTGTTTACGTCCCCGTCACGTAGCGGTTCGGCAAAAGAGACCGATAGAATAAGTACTGGGCTTACAAAGAATAAGTCCTGGTGGTCGATTTGCTCGACTAAAGGCGGTGCTCCAGCATGGCCGCAGTCAAATGACTGAAACAAGTAAAAAAGTAAAAAAAAGTATATATATTACGTTTATATATTTGTTACTTTTACTCTTTTACTCTTTTACTTGTTTCAGTCATTTGACTGCGGCCATGCTGGAGCACCGCCTTTTTAGTCGAGCAAATCGACCACCAGGACTTATTCTTTGTAAGCCCAGTACTTATTCTATCAGTCCCTTTTGCCGAACCGCTAAGTTACGTATTTCTTTACTACCCACAAGGGGCTAAACACAGAAATGACAAACAAGGACAGACAAACGGATTAAGTCGATTATATCGACCCCAGTGCGTAACTGGTACTTATTTAATCGACCCCGAAAGGATGAAAGGCAAAATCGACCTCGGCGGAATTTGAACTCAGAACGTAACGGCAGAGGAAATACGGCTACGTTTTTCGCCTGGCGTGCTACCGGTTCTGCCAGTTCGCCGCCTTGTTACGGGGACGTAAACACACCAGCATCGGTTGTGAAGCGATGTTGGGGGGACAAACACAGACAAACAAACACACATATGTATACATATATACGACGGGCTTCTTTCAGTTTCCGTCTACCAAATCCACTCACAAGGCTTTGGTCGGCCCGAGGCTATAGTAGAAGACACTTGCCCAAGGTGTCACGCTGTGGGACTGAACCTGGAACCATGTGGTTAGTAAGCAAGCTACTTACCACACAGCCACTCCTGCGGGGCAAGATTTGTTATGTGAAATCGTGTGTTGAAACAGATATTGTTGTATTTCGGAATGGTCATTTTGCCAGTTTAGCCAATAAAAACACACGCACTATATATTTGGTGTTACTTTGCTTCAGTGTTATTTATTTTTTACATTAATCTTAATCATATTTCGGCCCAGACCGGGCGTTGTGCGTGTTTATTGAGCGAAAACACCTAAAGCTTCACGAGGCTCCGGCAGGGGGTGGTGGCGACCCCTGTTGTACTCTTTCACTCCAACTTTCTCTCACTCTTTCTTCCTGTTTCTTGTCCCCGACTTCCTACGCAACCGCTGAGCCTGGATGCGCATTCATCCATCCGTCGATGCTCTCGGTGTCGGGGGGCTGACCTGCTTTCTCTTCTGCGGTTCTTACGAATAGCAAAGGAGCACGTTTCGGTCTTCTCCCATCTTCCGAGCTCTGGGACGAAGTCCGTTCGCTCAACAGCAACAGCAGCGACAACAACAACAACAAGTGGAGGCGCAATGGCCCAGTGGTGTAGGGCGGCGGACTCGCGGTCGGAGGATTGCGGTTTCGATTCCCAGACCGGGCGTTGTGTGTGTTTATTGAGCGCAAACACCTAAAGCTTCACGAGGCTCCTGCAGGGGGTGGTGGCGACCCCTGTTGTACTCTTTCGCTCCAACTTTCTCTCACTCTTTCTTCCTGTTTCTTGTCCCCGACTTCCTACGCAACCGCTAAGCCTGGATGCGCATTCATCCATCCGTCGATGCTCTCGGTGTCGGGGGGCTGACCTGCTTTCTCTTCTGCGATTCTTACGAATAGCAAAGGAGAACGTTTCGGACTTCTCCCATCTTGCGAGCTCTGGGACGAAGACCGTTCGCTCAACAGCAACAGCAGAATCAAGAACAGCAATGATTTATAATACCTCACCCACACTAAAATATCTACCAACAGCTTACATTGTCTTGTATAGATCTTTTTGAAATTATTAATGCATATACACTACCGTCAGAAATTACTTAGCACCCTTGATTTGCTCTTCACTCAAGGTATGTGCTGTCACCTAGTGGCCATATCTCGAACTATTGCTTTGTTGCAAGTTCACTGTTGCGCAGAACGATGACGTAACTTTGTTTGCAGAGCAGTTTGAGAGTCTACAGCCTTATGATGTTGACATAGCAGTGCAACAACAACTTGGAGTGCGGATGCAGACAAACTTCCTTTGTTTAATAGATATAGGTAGCGCCTCGGAAGGACCGAAATCACACCATACTAAGTTTTCTCATCGCGTATGACGTTTTGAACAGCTCATAGGTTAATTGATTTAACCTATTTAATGTAGAAATTTGAGAAGTGCTAATTAATTTCTGACGCAAGTGTACATAAGAATCCAAACTACAGGTAATTTACAGGTTGTCATAATCTTACCAACCATTATTATGGCAAAACTTGTCAGATGGTTACAGGAACAAAATACTTTCTCTCCTGATATATTGTGGGATCTTTTACAGCCTTCTCCTGACCAGTTACCAAGTATTTCATCCCAATAAACACACCGCAGGTTGGTGGCATTCTGAAAAAAATTATGATAATTTACTTTTGATTAAATACATGATTAAATTCATGTCTTCGGTATTTTGACAAAAGAATATTTGAGCAAACCCTGATCATCAATGCTTGGTTTTTAATGACATTGTGAATTCCATGTCTGTTTCTTTTTATTACCCACAAGGGGCTAAACATAGAGGGAACAAACAAGGACAGACAAAGGGATTAAGTCGGTTATATCGACCCCAGTACGTAACTGGTACTTAATTTATCTACCCCGAAACGATGAAAGGCAAAGTCGACCTCGGGAGAATTTGAACTCAGAACGTAACAGCAGACGAAATACGGCTACGCATTCCGCCCGGCGTGCTAACGTTTCTGCCAGCTCGCCGCCTTATTACAGGGAATTACTATTTTATTTTTAACTACCCACAAGGGGCTAAACACAGACGAGACAGACAAACGAATTAAGTTGATTACATCGACCCCAGTACGTAACTGGTACTTAATTTATCGACCCCGAAACGATGAAAGGCAAAGTCGACCTCGGGAGAATTTGAACTCAGAACGTAACAGCAGATGAAATACGGCTACGCATTTCGCCCGGCGTGCTAACGGTTCTGCCAACTCGCCGCCTTTTGTGAATTCCATATCATTGGCTGTAATACAGTGCAACTGACTATTTCATATCGTCTATGAATCGATATGTATTTCCATAATTTACACAATATTGTCATAGTGGCTGTGTGGTAAGTAGCTTGCTTCCCAACCACATGGTTTCGGGTTCAGTCCCACTGCGTGGCACCTTGGGCAAGTGTCTTCTGCTATAGCCTCGTGCCGACCAAAGCCTTGTGAGTGGATTTGGTAGACGGAAACTGAAAGAAGCCTGTCGTATATATGTATATATGTATATATATGCATGTATATGTTTGTTGTTTGTGTCTGTGTTTGTCCCCCTAGCATCGCTTGACAACCGATGCTGGTGTGTCTCTGTCCCCGTCACTTAGCGGTTCGGCAAAAAGAGACCAATAGAATAAGTACTGGGCTTACAAAGAATAAGTCCTGGAGTCTATTTGCTCGACTAAAGGTGGTGCTCCAGCATGGCCGCAGTCAAATGACTGAAACAAGTAAAAGAGAAAAGAGACTGATAGAATAAGTACTGGGCTTACAAAGAATAAGTCCTGGAGTCTATTTGCTCGACTAAAGGCGGTGCTCCAGCATGGCCGCAGTCAAATGACTGAAACAAGTAAAAGAAAGAAAGAAAAGAAAGATAACAACAGAATAAAAAAACATTCTCCCTTTTTCTGTTTCAGTCATTTGACTGCGACCATGCTGGAGCACCGCCTTTAGTTGAGCAACTCGACCCCGGGACTTATTCTTTTGTAAGCCCAGTACTTATTTTATCGGTCTCTTTTGCCGAACCGCTAAGTAACGGGGACATAAACACACCAGCATCGGTTTTCAAGCAATGCTTAGGGGGACAAACACAGAGACACAAACAAACACACACACATATGTATACCTATATACGACGGGCTTGTTTCAGTTTATGTCTACCAAATCCACTCACAAGGCTTTGGTTGACCCGAGGCTATAGTAGAAAACACTTGCTCAAGGTGCCACGCAGTGGGACTGAACCCAGAACCATGTGGTTGGTAAACAAGCTACTTATTACCACACAGCCACTTCTGCGCATTGGATGCAGTAGTTCTAGAAGTCTTCAATGAAACAGAAAATGGCATGAGGTTCGCAGATGGGATGTGCTTCAATATCGGTCTTCTTGGTGAGGAAAGGCGTAAAGATAAATAACAAAAACAACAGCGTCAGTGATAATAAATACAGAAATATTACCTGATCTATTAAATTGAATGATATGGTAACTGGCTCATCGAGGTTGGTTATTGAAATTTTAGGAATATTTGCGGCAATAATGTGACTGATAATTGTAGTATTTGCTTCGGTACTAGATTTTTGTATTACCTGTAAAGAAGAGTTATTAAATGAACAAATTTATTCCATAGAATATATTGTTAAAGTATGAAACGACCACGTTAGTACTTTAGTCATTACTTTTGTCAGCAAAACAACTTAATACAATTTATATTACCAATGACATGCATAAGATCTGGTCATCAAATCTAAGTAGAGACTTCAAACTTGAAATATTCAAAGCCACAGTCGAACCAATTCTACTATTTGGCTCAGAAACCTGGACGTTATCAAAGAAGCTTGAGAGGCGGTTCGATGGAACCTACACTCGCCTCCTTATCAGAGCTCAAAATCTCTCGTGGAAGCGTCATCCAACCAAAGTACAAATATATGGGAAACTACCACCTGTATCATCTCTTGTGAAAGGTAGGAGAGTCCAGTTTGCTGGACATTGTTGTAGAGCTGAAAACGAGGCAATTTCTACTCTTCTCCTCTGGAAGCCATCTGCTCGCAATACCAGAAGGCGCACACTCTCCTACCCTGATGTAATTTCCAGGGATACAGGTATCCAGCAACAGGACCTCCGTAATGCCATGATGGACTGTGAAATCTGGCGTAACATAGTAAATTCCATTGTCTTGACCACGGTCAAACAATGATGATGAAGACAAAATATTACATAAGATCTGGTCATCAAAGCTAAGTAGAGACTTCAAACTTAAAATCTTCAAAGCCACAGTCGAACCAATTCTACTATTTGGCTCAGAACCTGGACGTTATCAAGAAGCTTGAGAGGCGGTTGGATGGAACCTACACTCGCCTCCTTATGAGAGCTCAAAATCTCTCGTGGAAGCGCCATCCAAACAAAATGCAAATATATGGGAAACTACCACCTGTGTCATCTCTTGTGAAAGGTAGGAGAGTCCAGTTTGCTGGACATTGTTGTAGAGCTGAAAACGAGGCAATTCTACTCTTCTCCTCTGGAAGCCATCTGCTCGCAATACCAGAAGGCGCACACTCTCCTACCCTGATGTAATCTCCAGGGATACAGGTATCCAGCAACAGGACCTCCGTAATGCCATGATGGACTGTGAAATCTGGCATAACATAGTAAATTCCATTGTCTTGACCACGGTCAAACAATGATGATGAAAACAAAATATTACATAAGATCTGGTCATCAAATCTAAGTAGAGACTTCAAACTTGAAATCTTCAAAGTCACAGTCGAACCAATTCTACTATTTGGCTCAGAAACCTGGACGTTATCAAAGAAGCTTGAGAGGCGGTTGGATGGAACCTACACTCGCCTCCTTATCAGGGCTCAAAATCTCTCGTGGAAGCGTCATCCAACCAAAGTACAAATATATGGGAAACTACCACCTGTATCATCTCTTGTGAAAGGTAGGAGAGTCCAGTTTGCTGGACATTGTTGTAGAGCTGAAAACGAGGCAATTTCTACTCTTCTCCTCTGGAAGCCATCTGCTCGCAATACCAGAAGGCGCACACTCTCCTACCCTGATGTAATTTCCAGGGATACAGGTATCCAGCAACAGGACCTCCGTAATGCCATGATGGACTGTGAAATCTGGCGTAACATAGTAAATTCCATTGTCTTGACCACGGTCAAACAATGATGATGAAGACAAAATATTACATAAGATCTGGTCATCAAATCTAAGTAGAGACTTCAAACTTAAAATCTTCAAAGCCACAGTCGAACCAATTCTACTATTTGGCTCAGAAACCTGGACGTTATCAAAGAAGCTTGAGAGGCGGTTGGATGGAACCTACACTCGCCTCCTTGTGAGAGCTCAAAATCTCTCGTGGAAGCGCCATCCAAACAAAATGCAAATATATGGGAAACTACCACCTGTGTCATCTCTTGTGAAAGGTAGGAGAGTCCAGTTTGCTGGACATTGTTGTAGAGCTGAAAACGAGGCAATTTCTACTCTTCTCCTCTGGAAGCCATCTGCTCGCAATACCAGAAGGCGCACACTCTCCTACCCTGATGTAATCTCCAGGGATACAGGTATCCAGCAACAGGACCTCCGTAATGCCATGATGGACTGTGAAATCTGGCATAACATAGTAAATTCCATTGTCTTGACCACGGTCAAACAATGATGATGAAGACAAAATATTACATAAGATCTGGTCATCAAATCTAAGTAGAGACTTCAAACTTGAAATCTTCAAAGTCACAGTCGAACCAATTCTACTATTTGGCTCAGAAACCTGGACGTTATCAAAGAAGCTTGAGAGGCGGTTGGATGGAACCTACACTCGCCTCCTTATCAGAGCTCAAAATCTCTCGTGGAAGCGCCATCCAAACAAAATGCAAATATATGGGAAACTACCACCTGTGTCATCTCTTGTGAAAGGTAGGAGAGTCCAGTTTGCTGGACATTGTTGTAGAGCTGAAAACGAGGTAATTTCTCCTCTTCTCCTCAGGAAGCCATCTGCTCGCGATACCAGAGGGCGCACAGGCATCCAGCAACAGGACCTCCGTAATGCTATGATGGACCGTGAAGTCTGGCGTAGCATGGTAAATTCCATTGTCTCGACCACGGTCGAACAATGATGATGAAGACAAAATATTACATAAGTTCACACCCAAGGGTTGTACTTTTTCTAAGTAATGGTTTATTTGTTTTATATCGAAATTGTTAGCATAACGGCTGGTGTTATGTATGTCTGTGTACTTAAGTTCTAGGTGTGTCCTCTGTTTAATCTCTCTGCACAGTGCATTGGGTAAGCCATTTCTATCACAGCCTCTAATAACCAGAGAAATTCGGCAGTTGTTTGTAAAAGACATATATATGTATGTATGTATGTAGTGGAAGTCGATGCGTGAGCGAGTAGAACCACTCCTTAAACTTCTTTATTCTAATGAACACTATACATTCGGTTCTTATCGCTGATGACGTCTTAAGGTCTACAAAGGACATGCAAGTCATTCCACATTGATTAGAAATTAGTTTTCCCGTAGCAGTCTGACTATCTAGCTGTTGAAACTTATAATACCGGTTGAGAGCACTGGCCGACCTACATTCTTTGTTACACAAGGGAGCACGAGAAATCATGTTGGATATCATATTGGTAGATGGATGATTTTGTGAATTCATTTGGGTCTGAGTAGGTTTGCCTTTAACAACTAGATACGACCATACTTGTCCCACGAAAGAGATACTTTAAAGCCATTCTCACGTTTTCCATATATTTACCAGTACGTTTCAACTTCGGTTACGTATCGCTGTTTCTTGTAAATTTCTTTAATATCAGTAGCTATTAGATTCCTCCGTGGAGGCGCAATGGCCCAGTGGTTAGGGCAGCGGACTCGCGGTCGTAAGATCGCGGTTTCGATTCCCAGACCGGGCATTGTGAGTGTTTATTGAGCGAAAACACCTAAAGCTTCACAGGGCTCCTGCAGGGGTGGTGGCGACCCCTGCTGTACTCTTTCACCACAACTTTCTCTCACTCTTTCTTCCTGTTTCTGTTGTACCTGTATTTCAAAGGGGCCAGCCTTGTCACACTCTGTGTCACGCTGAGAATATCCCCGAGAACTACGTTAAGGGTGCACGTGTCTGTGGAATGCTCAGCCACTTGCACGTTAATTCCACGAGCAAGCTGTTCCGTTGATCGTATCAGCTGGGACCCTCATCATCGTAAACGAAGGAGTGCTCCTATATTAGATTCCTCCACAACTCCATATCTGATGCAAGATCTTCCCAGGTGTTTGTATCGATATTGACCTTTTCAAGTGTATCTTTAAGCTTGTCATTGAAACGCTCGGGTTGCTTGCAATGGGACTTTTTCCTTGCTCCTGCTCACCATACAGCATCTGTTTTCTTTGGGTACTGTTGTCTCCAAAAGGCACAAAATGATCAGACCTTCTAAGTAGGTGTTTCATAATCATGGTCTCGTTACCGTCAGTTTTGCCAGCTGCAAGCATTCCCATATCAGGTGCATGATATTACCATGAGATATCTTTATATATAAAAGAGAAGTTGTGTGTCTGTCTCCTACGATTTAGATTCCTAACTACTCCCACATTTTGCGGTGCAGTTTAACCAAAACCGGGTATCTTATAGTCGTGATTCATATCGAGCCCTTCTGGGTATTAGCGCGCATCTACGATGAGTCTACGATTTTTAAAATAATTTACCATCCTTTTTTTCCATTTTAATGCATTTTTTCGCTATTATATAAGGGAAGTAACTCTCTAAAAATGTCTACGATGAGTCAACGATTTTAAAAAAGATCTACCATTATTTTTTTTCCATTTTTAATGCATTTTTTTTTGCTATTTTTTGGCTACAACTCTCT